>NW_013572255.1:0-549 GCF_000499745.2 Eimeria mitis
TTTCTTCTCTTTCTTCTTTTTCATCTTTTTCTTCTTCTTCTTCTGCTGTTTCTGCTTCTGCTGCTGCTGCCCCTCGAGAAGCAAACGGAAGCAGCATATGGCAGTCGCTGCTGCAGCGGCTGGCACTGAAGCGGGGGGCCCCCCTCCCCGCTTTTAGTTTGGGTTTGGGGCCCCTGCTGGAGCGGTGTCCTCCTCGGGGGGTCCTTAAGATACCTGCTGCAGCAGCAAATGCAGCAGCTGCTGCTGCTTCTGCTGCTGCTGCTGCTAGAGGCCGCCTCAGCAGAAAAGGAGAAGAAAATATTGAGCCACGAGGGCGTACCTGTACTCAACCTGCTGCTGCTGCTGCTGCTAGTGGCATCCGTGCAGCCACAGCAGCAGGCTGTGCAGGTCTGCTTCCGCCGCAGCAAAGCAGCAGCAGCGCCAGCAGCAGCAGCAGCAGCAGCAGCAGCAGCAGCAGCGGCGGCGGCGCGAGGGGTTTGGGTTTGGGTTTGAGTAATTTGTGGTGTACAGACAGCCAGCTGAGTCCGCTTGATTTCGCGCTGATGCTGG
>NW_013572255.1:649-1527 GCF_000499745.2 Eimeria mitis
TTTCGATGAAATACAAGTTGACGAGAGGGGGAGAGAAGAAGAAAAAAGAGAAAAAGAAGAAAAAAAAGAAAAAAAAGAAGAGGAAGGAGGATATAAGAAAGATGTTACAGACAAAGATAAAGAAGAAACGGAAATAAGAAGAGAAAAAGAAAAAAAAAATAAAAAAAAAAAAGAAGAAACAGAAAAAGAAGAATGGTTTGGTTCTCTATGGCTGAGCAGTTTGCAACAAATTCAATTTCAAGAAGAAGAAGAACAAACACAAATTAATTATTTTCCTTTTTCTTCTTTTTCTTCTTTTTCTTCTTTTTCTTTTTCTTCTCCTCTTCCTTTTTCTTCTTCTTCTCTTCCTTTTTCTTCTCCCCCTGATGCTTCTCCTCCTCCTCTTCTTTCTTCTTCTTCTTCTTCTTCTTCTTCTTCTTTTGCTTTTCCTTTTTCTTCTTCTTTTCCTTTTTCATCTTCTTCTCTTTCTTCTCCTTTTCCCTCTCCGCCTGCTGCTCCTTCTCCTCCTCTCTCTTCTTCTTCTTCTTTTTCTTCTTCTTCTTTTTCTTCTTCTTTTTCTTCTTTGCCTGTTCAGGCTGTGCAAGCGAAGATAAGAGAAGTGCTTGAGCAGGAGTTTGTTTCTCGGCCTCCTTTTTCTTCTTTTTCTTTTCCTTTTTCTTCTGTTTCTTCTTCTTCTTCTTCTTCTGCTGCTGCTGCTGCTGCTGCTGCTGCTGCTGCAGTTTCTTCTTCTTGTATTTCAGCAAATTCTTCTTCTTTTTATTCTTCCTCTCTCCATCTATCGAACTATCTTTCTGCTGTATTGATGGCGCTAGAGTCCTTTGCAGTGAAGCCCATACCCCCGCTAACAACCCCACCAATAAACACACTAACCACCCCCC
>NW_013572255.1:3022-5462 GCF_000499745.2 Eimeria mitis
ACAAAACCAGCAACAACCCCACCAATAAACACACTACTAACAACCCCACCAATAAACACCACCACACACCCTCTAAACACCCTTAACAACCCCCTAACTCCGTTTGCTGCAGCAGCAGACGCTGCAGCTTCCTCTCACACCAGAAATATAAATAACAACAAAATAAAACAAAGAGAAAGACAACCAAATAAGCGAATGAGAAAGAATGAGCCAACAGAATACCAACAACAATCGCAGCTGCAGCAACTGCAGCAACTGCAGCAACTGCAGCAGCAGCAACAGCAGCAGCAGCAACAGCAACTGCAGCAACAGCAACAGCAGCAACAGCAGCAGCAACAACAGCAGCAACAACAACAGCAGCTGCTGCAACAGCAGCAGAAGCAACAACAGCAGCTGCAGCTGCAACAGCAGCTGCAACAGGAGCAACCCCAACAGCAACAGCAACAACATCAGCAAGAACAACACCAGCAGCCGCAACAACACCAGCAGCAGCAGCATCAACAGCAGCAGCAACAGCAACAGCAGCAGCAGCAGCAACTGCAGCAGCAACCGCAACAGCAGCAGCAGCAGCAACTGCAGCAGCAACAGCAACAGCAGCAGCAGCAGCAACAGAAGCAACAGCAGCAGCAAGAGCAACGAGAGCAACAACAGCAGCAGCAGCAGGAGGATGATGGCTCTGCTGCTGCAAGCGAATGTGGTGATGATTGGGAGGAGGTTTACGGGGCGGAGCTTTTGCTGCTGAACACAGACCTGATGCCGCTCGATTGCTGCTGCAGCTGCAGCAGAAGCAGCAGCATAAAAACACAAACAATATACAACGCAGACAGAGACACAGACACACTCCATGCAGACATATTCAGCGATACACACAAAATTAAATGCAAATATAAATACAACCAGAAAAAGAAAGACAAAGAAAAAGAAGAAAAAGAAGAAAAAGAAGAAGAAGGAGAAGAAGATGAAGACAGAGATATAAATGCAGAGACAAAAAAACACAACGCATGCACAAAGACAGCCAGTACCTTCCCTGTTGTCTGTAAGAACAATCAACACACACTTTATAGATTTAGGGTTTAGGGTTTAGGGTTTAGGGTCCAGGGTTTAGGATCGGAGGGCTGTGTTATATATATATATATATATATATATATATATATATATATATATATATATATATAGTTCATTGTTTTTGTTTTTGTTTTGTTTGTATTTCAGCTCCGCTGTGTTTATATGCGAAGGAGCCGCTTGGTTGGGGTGTACATGCAGCTGATTATTTTTCTTTTATTGAGGAAGCGGTGAAAGTTTTAGTTAAAAAGGCAGCAGAAGAAGAAAAAGAAACAGAAAGAAAACAAGAAAAAGAAGAAGAAACAAAAGAAAAAGAAGAAAAAGAAGAAGAAATCGAAGAAAGGGAAATAGATATGCAACAAGAAAAAGAAAAAGAAAAAGAAGAAACAGAAAATAAAACAGAAAAAGGAGAAACAGAAAAAGAAGAAAAAGAAAAAGGAAAAACAGAAAAGGAAGAAATAGAAGATAAAGAAAAGGAACAAACAGAAAAAGAAAAAGAAAAAACAAAAAAAGAAAAAGAAAAAGAAAAAGAACATTGCAAAGAGGGAACCACCGACAGGCAACTAACAGAAACAGAAAAAGAAAAAGAAAAAGAAAAAGAAAAAGAAACAGAAAAAGAAAGAGAAAAAGAAGAAATAAGATTACACAGAGAAGAAACAGAAGAGAAGAAACAGAGGAGAAAGGAAAAAGAAGAAAAAGAAAAAGAAAAAGAAGAAAAAGAAGAAAAAGAAACAGCAATACAAACAGGCGGAGAAATAGAAAAAGAACAAAAAGAAGAAGAAAATAAAGAAAAAGAAAAAAACAAAAAAAAAGAAAAAGAAGAAATGCAACAGAAAGAAGAAACAGAACAACAAAAAGAAGAAAAAGAAGGGAAGCAAACGATAGACGGAGAAGAGCAACAAGAACAAAAAGAAAAAGAAGAAAAAGAAAAAGGAAAAGAAGAAAAAGAAAAAGAAGAAAAAGAAGAAACAGACAAAAAACAACAAGAAAAAGAAAAAGAAAAAGAAAAAGAAGAAAAAGAGGAAGCAAAAGAAGCAAAGGAAAAACAACGAGAAGAACAAGCAGACGAAAAAGAAAAAGCTAAAGAAGAAACAGAAAAAGAAAAAGAAGAAAAAGAAAAAGAAAAAGAAGAAAAAGAAGAGAAAGAAAGCCAAGAAAAAGAA
Source organism: Eimeria mitis (assembly GCF_000499745.2). Lineage (NCBI taxonomy): Eukaryota > Apicomplexa > Conoidasida > Eucoccidiorida > Eimeriidae > Eimeria > Eimeria mitis. The sequence continues at coordinate 5,248 of NW_013572255.1, forward strand.
GAAAAAGAGAAAAAAGAAAAAAAAGAAAAAGAAGAAAAAGAAGAAAAGGAAAAAGCAAAAGAAGAAAAAGAGAAAGAAACAGAAAAAGAAAAAGAAGAAAAAGAAAAGAAGAAAGAAAAAGAAAAAAAAGAAAAAGAAAAAGAGAAAGAAAAAGAAGAAGAAGAAGAAGAAGAAAGCGGTGGTTTGGCTGTTGACGACCTGCTCACCCTTCTACA
>NW_013572256.1:0-223 GCF_000499745.2 Eimeria mitis
TTTTTTTTTTTTTTTTTTTTTTTTTTTTTTTTTTTTTTTTTTTTTTTTTTTTTTTTTTTTTTTTTATTTGGTTAGTTGGGTGTTTATAATCAATGCACCATCATCTTCTCGCGGTTTGTCTCTTTTTTTATTTTTTTTATTTATTTTATTTTATTTATTTTATTTATTTTATTTTATTTTGTTTGTTTTGTTTTGTTTTATTTGTTTTGTTTTGTTTTATTTT
>NW_013572256.1:2782-3041 GCF_000499745.2 Eimeria mitis
CGATTGCTAGCTGCTGCTGTACCCTCAACAGCAACGTTTGGGGGCCCCTGGGGGCCCCCCAGGGGCCCCCCGGTGTTTTGCTGACTCTTTTTGTCTTTGATTGTTGGATGGTGTTGCTGCTGCTGCTGCTGCTGCTGCTGTTGCTGCTGCTGCTGTTGCTGCTGCTGCTGCTGTTTGTGCTGCTGTTGTTGCTGCTGTTTGCGTGTTTTATCTGTTTCTTTTATTCTTTCTTTTTGTATTTTTGTTTTTAATGTATAAT
>NW_013572256.1:3300-3722 GCF_000499745.2 Eimeria mitis
TGCTGCTGCTGCAGCACGCGACGTTCTGGGGCTTGATGAAGGCCAGCAGCAGCAGCAGCAGCAGCAACAGCAGCAACAGCAGTAACGACAGCAGCAGCAAAAGCAGCAGTAACCGCGGCAGCAACAGCTGCAGCAACAGCAGCAGCAACAGCAGCAGCAGCAGCAGCAGCAGCAGCAACAGCAACAGCACAAACAAACTTAAAGGAAAACTATGGTGTCCCTCCAGACAATACATAAGTTTGCTGCTGCTGCTGTTGCTGCTGCTGCTGCTGTTTGTGCTGCTGTTGTTGCTGCTGTTGCTGCTGACGTTTTCGGTCTAAGCAGCAGCAGCAGCAGCAGCAGCAGCAGCAGGAGCAGCAGCAGCAGTTGTTTCTGCTGCAGCTGCGTTTGCCTACCGTTGCAGTTGCTGCTACAACTACAAC
>NW_013572256.1:5015-5125 GCF_000499745.2 Eimeria mitis
ATCGATTCTTTTTCAGCACTTCCTTGAGCCAGGGGGGGTTTGCTGCTGCTGCTGCTGCTGCTGCTGCTGGTGCTGCTGCTGCTGCTGCTGGTGCTGCTGCTGCTGCTGCT
>NW_013572256.1:5482-5766 GCF_000499745.2 Eimeria mitis
CCCACCAAGGGGGCCCCCCAGGGGGCCCCCAAGGGCTCCCCTTCATCTGTGTTTAGGGTTTAGGGTTTACATAGAGCAAATTAAAAATAATATATTTAAAAATAAATAAAACTATATAAAGAAAAAGAAGAAAAAAAAATAAATAAAAGAATTGGCGTTCGTTTATATAATAAAAATAAAAAGAGAATGTTGCATCTTTATAAATAAAATAAAATAAATTAAATTAAATTAAATTAAATTAAAAATAAAATAAATAAATTAAATTTAATTTATTTAAAAAAAAA
>NW_013572256.1:5935-6962 GCF_000499745.2 Eimeria mitis
TGTCCTGATGGTTTAGGGTTTAGGGTTTAGGGTTTAGGGTTTGAGAGTTAGGGTTTAGGGTTTGCGGGCTAGGGTTTAGGGTTTAGCGGCTAGGGTTTAGGGTTTAGTGTTGTTTTTTTGTTTCGGGTTTTGCTTGAGGGGCGAACAAAGGTAGGGCTGATGTGCTTATCGAGGGAGACAGAGAAAAAGGAGACAGAGAAAAAGGAGACAGAGAAAAAGGAGACAGAAAGGGGACAGAGAGGAGACAGAGAAGAGACAAAAAGGAGACAGAAAGGAGACAGAAAACAGACAGAAGGGAGACAGAGAAGAGATAGAAAGGAGACAGAGAAGAGACAGAAAGGAGACAGAAAGGAGAGAGGGAGGAGACAGAAAGGAGACAGAAAGGAGACAGAGAAGAAAGAGACAGAAAGGATAAAGAAAGGAGACAGAGTGGAGGGAGACATAAAGAAAGAAAGCAAAAAGGAAACAGAGAATAAGGAGACAGAGAGGGAGACAGAGGAGACAGAGAAGAAAGAGACAGAAAAAAAGGAGACAGAGAATAAGGAGGCAGAGAATAAAGAGACAGAAAAGAAGAAGGACACAGAAAGGAGACAAAAGAAAGGAGACAGAGAATAAAGAGACAGAAAAGAAGAAGGAGATAAGGAAGGAGACAAAAGAAAAAAAAAGACAGAGAGGAGACAGAGAATAAGGAGATAGAGAAGAAGGAGACAGAAAGGAGACAGAAAGGAGACAGAAAAGAAAGAGACAGAAAGGAGACAGAGAATAAGGAGACAGAGAATAGGAAGGAGATAAAAAAGGAGACAAAAGAAAGAAAGGAGACAAAAAGGAGACAGAGAATAAGGAGATAGAGAAGAAGGAGACAGAGAAGAAGGAGACAGAGAATAAGGAGACAGAGAATAAGGAGACAGAAAGGAGACAGAGACAGAAAAAAAGAAGGAGACAGAAAGGAGACAAAAGAAAGGAGACAAAAAGGAGACAGAAAGGAGACAGAAGGAGACAAAATAAAATAAAATAAAACAGAGAAGAA
>NW_013572256.1:7062-7294 GCF_000499745.2 Eimeria mitis
CTAAATTAAATTAAAAAAACTAAAAAGTTTGTTTTATTTTTTTTTGTTTTTTGGCGGCGCTGCAGCAGTTTAGTAAAATCTATTAAAGCGCGAAACCAGCTGCTGCTGCTGCTCCCACTGCTGCTGCTGCTGCAGCATCTGCTACTGCTGCTGCATCTGCTGCTGCTGCTGCAGCATCTGCTGCTGCAGCATCTGCTGCTGCAGCATCTGCTGCTGCAGCATCTGCTGCTGC
>NW_013572256.1:7394-7510 GCF_000499745.2 Eimeria mitis
CAGACACTAAAACAAAATAAACGAAAGACAGAATAAATAAATAAATAAAAATAAAAAAATAAAAAAATAAAAAAATAAAAAAATAAAAAAATAAAAAAATAAAAAAATAAAAAAAT
>NW_013572256.1:7597-8055 GCF_000499745.2 Eimeria mitis
TCTGCTGCATCTTCTGCTGCTGCTGCAGCATCTGCTGCTGCTGCTGCAGCAGCAGTTTATGCTTTGCTGAGGAGACACATGAGGGTAGTGAAGAGCAGCAAGACGAACATACAAATCATAAAGCCAAAGAAAATATAAACAATAAAGGAGCGATCGATGGGGTGTATGCTGACGTTTGTCTTTGTCTCTAGAAGAGAAGGAAATCTTGCTGCTGCTGCTGCTGCTGGTGCTGCTGCTGGTGCTGCTGCTGCTGTTGCTGCTGCTGTTGGTGCGAGGGGAACGCCGGTGCTGAAGGGGACAGGAGACAGAGAGATAGAACCAGCAGCAGAAAAGGAAACTGCAGCATTATCATGTGCTGCTGCTGCTGCTGCAGCAGCAGCAGCAGCAGCAGCAGCAGCACTCAAGCGATGGGCTGCTGCAGGAGAAACTGCTGCGTCTGCTGTGGAGAGCCGCAGCTG
>NW_013572256.1:8522-9079 GCF_000499745.2 Eimeria mitis
TTTGTTTATATATACACCACCCACGGGCTCTCTTTTGCGGGGTGAGTGCAGTTTTTTTTGTTTATTTTAATTAAATAGAATATTATAAAATGTAAGATAAAGTAAATTTATATAATACAAACAAACAAAACAAAAAAAAACGCAGCAGCACCAGAGGAGCCGCAGCGGTGGCGGTGGTGACCTGGCTGTTAGCCGCCAGCAGAGCTAGGGTTTAGGGTTTAGGGTTTAGGGTTTAGGGTTTAGAAGATTTTTAACTTATTTCTTTTTTTTTCGGAATAAGATTTATCAAATACGCCACAGGAATAGGGTTTAGGGTTTAGGGTTTAGGGTTTAGGGTTTAGGGTTTAGGGTTTCTGTTTCGATACCACTGCGCGGTGAGCCGGCGCGCATCGATGAATTTTAAGGGTGATAAACCCCCACCATCATAAAATATAATAAACGGAATAAATATAATTTATATTAAATAAATTTTATTTTTTATTTTCTTTTTTTTTAGATAAACAAATTCACCGCGCCGATGCTGTGCTCGTCTGGCGGCGCGAGCAGCTGTCGATACA
>NW_013572256.1:9179-9575 GCF_000499745.2 Eimeria mitis
GAGGGTTTAGGGTTTAGGGTTTAGGGTTTAGGGTTTGCGGCCTTGGAACTACGCGATGGCGATTCGTGGTTATTCAACGGTGAGGGTTTAGGGTTTAGGGTTTAGGGTTTAGGGTTGATGGATGTAAACCCTAAACCCTCGTCTATAGTCCTAAACCCTAAACCCTCGACTGCAAACCCTAAACCCTAAACACTCGTCTGCAACCCTAAACCCTCAACCCTCGTCTATAGTCCTAAACCCTAAACCCTCTTCTGCAACCCTAAACCCTAAACCCTCGCCTGCAACCCTAAACCCTAAACCCTCGTCTGCAAGCGTAAACCCTAAAGCCTAAACCCTAGCTCACCGCGACAACCTTCTTGAGGTACTCAACCCTCTCCGCGTGCTGCCCTGCGCTTT
>NW_013572256.1:10349-13246 GCF_000499745.2 Eimeria mitis
GTGTTGTTGCTGCAGCTGTTGTTTCTGTTGCTGCTGCTGCTGCTGCTGCTGATGCTGATGCTGCAGGAGAGGAGGGATCAGAGGAAGGTATGTCGCTCGTTGGCTCCGTCATCTTTGCTGTGTCAGCATCTCCAAACCCTAAACCCTAAACCCTAAACCCTAAACCCTAAACCCTAGACATTTGTAGTTTCACTTTGCTGATGACCAAATGAACATAAAAATACTCTAAATAATTTTTTATATCTTTTTGAGTCTTGCATGCATGCAGCAGCAGTTTTAGATAACTTCGCTGCTGCTGCTGCTGCTGCTGCTGCTGCTGCTGCTGCATCCGTGGGGCCCCTTGGGGGGCCCCCCAAGGGGGCCCCCAAGGGCTCCCCTTCATCTGTGTTTAGGGTTTAGGGGCTACATAGAGCAAATTAAAAATAATATATTTAAAAATAAATAAAACTATATAAAGAAAAAGAAGACAAAATAAATAAATAAAAGAATTGGCGTTCGTTTATATAATAAAAATAAAAAGAAAATGTTGCATCTTTATAAATAAATTAAATTAAATTAAATTAAATTAAATTAAATTAAATTAAATTAAATTAAATTAAAAATAAAATAAATAAATTAAATTTAATTTATTTAAAAAAAAAAAATAAAAAAATTTTTGTGGACGGACCGGGGATCGATCCCGGGACCTCCTGAATGCAAATCAGACGTGATACCACTACACCATCCGCCCGATATCTTTTTGTTTTTTCTTTTTTATTTTTTTTATTTTTTTTATTTTTTTTATATTTTTTATTTTAGTATTATATACTGAATGCAGAAAAAGAAAAAAGAAAAGATGACAAAGAAAGTCCTGATGGTCTAGGGTTTAGGGTTTAGGGTTTAGTGTTTGAGAGTTAGGGTTTAGGGTTTAGGGGCTAGGGTTTAGGGTTTAGAGGCTAGGGTTTAGGGTTTAGAGGGTTTTACTTGAGGGGCGAACAGAGGTATTTGCTGCTGTGCTTAGAGAAGGAGACAGAGAAAAAGGAGACAGAGAAAAAGGATACACAGAAAAAGGAGACAGAAAGGGGACAGAGAGGAGACAGAAAGGAGACAGAAAGGAGACAGAAAGGAGACATAAAGGAGACAGAGAGGAGACAGAAAGGAGACAGAGAAGAGATAGAAAGGAGACAGAAAGGAGACAGAAAGGAGACAGAGAGGAAGGAGACAGAGAAGAGACAGAAAAGAGACAGAAAAGAGACAGAAAAGAGACAGAAAAGAGACAGAAAGGTGACGGAGAAGAGACAGAAAGGAAACGGAGAGAGACAGAAAGGAAACAGAGAAGAGGGAGACAGAGAAGAAAGAGACAGAAAGAAGATATAAAAGAGAGAGAGAGAAGGGGACAGAAAGGAGACAAAAAGGAGACAGATAAAAAAGAGAGAGAAATGATAAAGAAAGGAGACAGAGAGAAGAAAGAGATAGAAAAGGAGGAGACACAAAGAAAGCAAAAAGGAGACAGAGAATAAGGAGACAGAAAGAGACAGAGAATAAGGAGACAGAGAAGAAGGAGACAGAGAATAAAGAGACAGAAAAAAGGGAGACAGAAAGGAGACAAAAAGGAGACAGAGAATAAGGAGACAGAGAAGAAAGAGACAGAAAAGAAGAAGGACACAGAAAGGAGACAAAAGAAAGGAGACAGAGAATAAAGAGACAGAAAAGAAGAAGGAGATAAGGAAGGAGACAAAAGAAAAAAAAAGACAGAGAGGAGACAGAGAATAAGGAGATAGAGAAGAAGGAGACAGAAAGGAGACAGAAAGGAGAAAGAGAAGAAGGAGACAGAAAAGAAAGAGACAGAAAAGAAAGAGACAGAAAGGAGACAGAGAATAAGGAGACAGTGAATGAGGAGACAGAGAATAGGAAGGATATGAGAAAGGAGACAAAAGAAAGAAAGGAGACAGAGAAGAAGGAGACAGAGAAGAAGGAGACAGAGAAGAAGGAGACAAAAAGGAGACAGAGAAGAAGGAGACAGAAAGGAGACAGAGACAGAACAGAAGAAGGAGACAGAAAGGAGACAAAAGAAAGGAGATAAGGAAAGAGCCAAAAGGAGAGAAAAAGGAGACAAAAGGAGACAAAAAGGAGACAGAAAGGAGACAGAAGGAGACAAAATAAAATAAAATAAAACAGAGAAGAAAGAGAGAGATAGACAATAAAACAATATAAACGAAACACAGAATAAATAAATAAAAATAAATAAATAAATAAATAAATAAATAAATAAATAAATAAATAAAAACTAAATTAAATTAAAAAAAACTAAAATGTTTGTTTTATTTTTTTTTGTTTTTTGGCGGCGCTGCAGCAGTTTAGTAAAATATATTAAAGCGCGAAAGCAGCTGCTGCTGCTGCTCCCAGTGCTGCTGCTGCTGCTGCTGCTGCTGCTCCTTCTACTGCTGCTGCTGCTGCTGCTGCAGCTGCTGAAGTTTCTGCTGCTGCAGCTGCTGCTGCTGTACCTGCTGTACCTGCTGCATCTGCTACGGCTGCTGCATCTGCTGCTGCTGCTGCATCTGCTGCTGCTGCTGCATCTGCTGCTGCTGCTGCATCTGCTGCTGCTGCTGCATCTTCTGCTGCTGCTGCATCTTCTGCTGCTGCTGCAGCATCTGCTGCTGCTGCTGCATCTTCTGCTGCTGCTGCAGCATCTGCTGCTGCTGCAGCATCTTCTGCTGCTGCTGCTGCATCTTCTGCTGCTGCTGCATCTGCTGCTGCTGCTGCATCTTCTGCTGCTGCTGCATCTGCTACTACTGCTGCATATTCTGCTGCTGCTGCAGCATCTGCTGCTGCTGCTGCTGCTGCTGCAGCAGCAGCAGTTTATGCTTTGCTGAGGAGACACATGAGGGTAGTGAAGAGCAGCAAGACGAACATACAAA
>NW_013572256.1:13470-13879 GCF_000499745.2 Eimeria mitis
GACAGCACCATTATCATATGCTGCTGCAGGAGAAGAAACAACAGACAAAGGAGTTGTTGCTGCTGCTGCTGCTGCTGCTGCTGCTGCTGCTGCTGCAGCAGCAGCACCAGCAGCAGCACTCAAGCGATGGGCTGCTGCAGGAGAAACTGCTGCGTCTGCTGTGGAGAGCCGCAGCTGCCTATATGAATTGTTTGCTGCTGCTGCTGTCGGTGCAGCAGCAGCAGCAGCAGCAGCAGCAGCAGCAGCAGCAAAACCAAAAGAAAAGAGAAAAAGTAACAAACAGAAAGAGCAGCTGAAGAGGCGCCGACGACAGCAGCCAGAGAAAGAAGAAAAAAAAGAAAAAAAAGAAAAAGAAAAAGGAGAGAACGAACCCATTGCTGTCTCACTTATCTTATTTTCTCTCAATACA
>NW_013572256.1:13979-16361 GCF_000499745.2 Eimeria mitis
TTTTGCTGCTGCTGCTGTCGGTGCAGCAGCAGCAGCAGCAGCAGCAGCAGCAGCAGCAAAACCAAAAGAAAAGAGAAAAAGTAACAAACGAAAAGAGCAGCTGAAGAGGCGCCGACGACAGCAGCCAGAGAAAGAAGAAAAAAAAGGAAAAAAAGAAAAAGAAAAAGGAGAGAACGAACCCATTGCTGTCTCACTTATCTTATTTTCTCTCAATACAATACCTAAACCCTAAACCCTAAACCCTAAACCCTCATCTACTACTCTTCTTCTTTTGGCTGTTTGTTTGTTGTTTATATATACACCACCCAGGGGCTCTATGTTGCGGGGTGAGTGCAGTTTTTTTTGTTTATTTTAATTAAATATAATATTATAAAATGTAAGATAAAGTAAATTTATATAATACAAACAAACAAAACAAAAAAAAACACAGCAACAAACGAGGAGCCGCAGCGGTGGCGGTGGTGACCTGGCTGTTAGCCGCGAGCAGAGCTAGGGTTTAGGGTTTAGGGTTTAGGGTTTAGGGTTTAGAAGGTTTTCAACTTATTTCGTTTTTTTTTCGGAATAAGATTTATCAAATACGTCACAGGAATAGGGTTTAGGGTTTAGGGTTTAGGGTTTAGGGTTTAGGGTTTAGGGTTTGTGTTTCGATACCACTGCTTGGTGAGCCGGCGCGCATCGATGAATTTTAAGGGGGATAAACCCCCACCATCACAAAATATAATAAACGGAATAAATATAATTTATATTAAATAAATTTTATTATTTATTTTTATTTTTTTAGATAAACAAATTCACCGCGCCGATGCTGTGCTCGTCTGGCGGCGCGAGCAGCTGTCGATACACCGCAGCTGACCGGTTCAGTGCGCAGCAGAAACGAAACCCTCAAAATAACCAAAATTTAAGCAATAAACGAAAAAAATAAATAAAAATTAATAAAATAAATTAAATTAATTAATTAATTTTAATTTAATTTCGCAAAAATAAATTTTTTTTTAAAAAAGGTCCTACTGGGATTTGAACCCAGGTCGGCGGATTCAGAGTCCGCAGTGCTAACCACTACACCATAGAACCGACATTCGTGCTGCTCGCTGCAGCAGCAGCAGCAACAGCACCAGCAGCAGCAGCAGCAGCAGCAGCAGCACCAGTAGCAACACCAGCGGCAGCAGTAGCAGCAGCAGCAGCAGCAGCAGCAGCAGCAGCAGTTTATAACAGCAATGGCATCCTTCTTTCTTTGCTTAATAAAACAGTTGAATAGCAGCAGCAGCAACAGAAGGCAGCAAATAATATAATAAGAAACGACAGCTGCTGCTGCAGCAGGAACAAAATAGTACAATTAAAGAGAAGGAAAAATAGCTGCACCAGCAGAACCAGCAGCAGCAGCAGCAGCAGTAGCAGCAGCAACAGCAGCAGCAACAGCAGCAGAAACGCAATATTATATTATGTGTTGAACAGCCGCAGCAGCAGCAAAGAGACAAAAAATATAGAGCGATTCGTCTGATGATAAAGAGAAGAGACAGAGGAGAATAAACAGAGAATATATAAAGAGACAAAAGAGAAAGAGAAAGACAGAGAAATAGAGAGAAAGAGACAGAAAAGAAAAAGCAAATGATAGATACTGTCTCCGTTGTGCTGCAGCAGCACTTGTTGCTGCAGCTCGAGAAGCAGGGAGACGACCCCACACGGGTTCACTTTATAAAACAGTTTATAAATATATATACTGTATATGTATATAATATATATATACATATATATATATATATTATAAATATATATTATTTTATGTATGTACAGAGTATATATATGTATTTTTTTTATGTAATATTAGTACAATAAATAACTTCTGTTCTTTCGTTTTTTTGCATACAGAAAAAAAACAAAAAAAATATAAAAACAGAAACAGGTGTATATACACCCCAGTTAAAGAAAGAGAAGTTTTTGTGCATCTCAGTGAATAAACAAACGAAAAAAAAATGATTATAATTTATAAATTTATTTATAAATAAATAAATCAACAGAAGAACCCAAAAACCACTGATTTTCTTCTTTTTTTTTTTTTCTTTTTTCTGTTGTTTTATACTGGCTGCACCGCCGCAGCCCCGGGGGTGCTGCATGCGTTTCCGGTCGAATTTCACCGCGTAAACGGGAAAAAAGAGGATAAAAAGAAATAAAAAGTAGAAAATAAAGTAAAATAAATAAAAAAATGAGAAAAAATGAGAGATATTCCGCTGAGATCGCTGGTTGCTTATGGCCAGCCATCGTTGCGTCATTTGTATGCACAATCTGAGGTGTACGTACACCTCAGCAAACGGCTACATTCTATAAAACAACAGCTTTTTGGTTATGCAAAAGGAATGCCGGGAGAAATATGTTGGATTAAACCAC
>NW_013572256.1:16461-17301 GCF_000499745.2 Eimeria mitis
AGTATATGTATGTAATATATATATACATATATATATATATATATATATTATAAATATATATTATTTTATGTATGTACAGAGTATATATATGTATTTTTTTTATGTAATATTAGTACAATAAATAACTTCTGTTAGTTTGTTTCTTTGCATACAGAAAAAAAACAAAAAAAAAATAAAAACAGAATCAGGTGTACATACACCCCAGTTAAAGAAAGGGAAGTTTTTGTGCATCTCAGTGAATAAACAAACGAAAAAAAAGTGATTATAATTTATAAATTTATTTATAAATAAATAAATCAACAGAAGAACCCAAAAACCACTGATTTTCCTCTTTTTTTTTTTTCTTTTTTCTGTTGTTTTATACTGGCTGCACCGCCGCAGCCCCGCGGTTGCTGCATGCGTTTCCGGTCGAATTTCAGCGCTTAAACGTGAAAAAAGAGGAAAAAAAGAGATAAAAAGTAGAAAATAAAGTAAAATAGATAAAAAAATGAGAAAAAATGAGAGATATTCCACTAAGATCGCTGGTTGCATATGGCCAGCCATCGTTGCGTCATTTGTATGCACAATCTGAGGTGTACGTACACCTCAGCAAACGGGTGCATTCTATAAAACAACAGCTTTTTGGTTATGCAAAAGGAATGCCGGGAGAAATATGTTGGATTAAACCACTAAAAGGAAAAAATATAATAAGCTACTACTGGCCAAGCAAATACGATCTACCCAGCTTTCATATGGAACAATACCTACAAATGCAGGTCAGGGTTTAGGGTTTAGGGTTTAGGGTTTAGGGTTTAGGGGTTAGGGGTTGGGGGTTGGTTGGGGGTTGGGGGTTGGGGGGGG
>NW_013572256.1:17532-17774 GCF_000499745.2 Eimeria mitis
GTTGGTGGGCTTTCTTTAGATTCCTGCGAAAGAAGAAATCTAGGGTTTAGGGTTTAGGGTTTAGGTTTTAGGGTTTAGGGTTTAGGGTTTTCAGTTGAGGACAAAGGAGTTTCATGTGTATCTGTAGGGTTTAGGGTTTAGGGTTTAGTGTGTATGTTGGTGTATTGTATTGTTCGTTCCCATTTCTGCTCTAGTCTTCAGGGTTTAGGGTTTAGGGTTTAGGGTTTAGGGTTTAGGGTTTA
>NW_013572256.1:17874-18549 GCF_000499745.2 Eimeria mitis
AGTTGCTGGGCTTTCTTTATATTACTGCTAAAGAAGAAATCTAGGGTTTAGGGTTTAGGGTTTAGGGTTTAGGGTTTAGGGTTTTCAGTTGTGGACAAAGGAGTTTCATGGGTATCTGTAGGGTTTAGGGTTTAGGGTTTAGTGTGTATGTTGTTGTATTGTATTATTCGTTCCCATTTCTGCTCTAGTCTTCAGGGTTTAGGGTTTAGGGTTTAGGGTTTAGGGTTTAGGGTTTAGGGTTTAGGGTTTGTGTGTAGGCTCTGCGTTACGCCCCCAAGAAAACCCACCCCTCTCTGCTCTCTCTCGCCGGGTTGCTGCTGCTAGCAGCAAAAAAAAAAAATAAAATAAAACTGCTGCTGCAGCAGCTCGACGAGGAGCTGCTGCACGAAAACCCCACGCTACAGGACCTACACGCGTAAACCCTAAACCCTAAACCCTAAACCCTAATTGAAACCCTAAACCCTTGTATGGCTGAAACATTGAGCCGTATATGCTCGTGTAGAGTGTAAACCCTGAACCCTTATCTAAACCCTAAACCCTTATCTAAACCCTAAACCCTAAACCCTTTTTTGAAGTGTATCTGTTGCGGTGTTTATCTTAACGATGGTTTAGGGTTTAGGGTTTAGGGTTTAGGGTTTAGGGTTTGTGCTGCAGGCTGTACAACTCCCTCTTTTT
>NW_013572256.1:18649-19447 GCF_000499745.2 Eimeria mitis
GTTGAGCCGTATATGCTCGTGTAGAGTGTAAACCCTGAACCCTTATCTAAACCCTAAACCCTTATATAAACCCTAAACCCTAAACCCTTGCTTGAAGTGTATCTGTTGCGGTGTTTCTCTTAACGATGGTTTAGGGTTTAGGGTTTAGGGTTTAGGGTTTAGGGTTTAGGGTTTGTGCTGCAGGCTGTACAACTCCCTCTTTTTAGATGATCCCCTCAGCGGCATAAAAAAAGAAGAAAAGCCGTGGCGGTGGATAGACCGCATGAAGCCAGAAACCCGTGAGGGTTTAGGGTTTAGGGTTTAGGGTTTAGGGTTTAGGGTTTAGGGTTTAGGGTAGTTTGGGGCTTCTTGGAATAGTGTAGTAGTAGTATCTTGAAAAAAGGGTTTAGGGTTTTTAGGGTTTAGGGTTTAGGGTTTACCGCGGGGCCAGCCTCAGCTCTGCACCTGCAAGACCCTAGGGTTTAGGGTTTAGGGTTTAGGGTTTAGGGTTTAGGGTTTTGTGCAGTTCTCGCTCTGCTGGAGACGGCCGCGAAGCTGCAGGGTAAACCCCAGCAGTTCAACGAAATTCTGAAGGGCGCCAGCCAGTGCTCGTAAACCCTAAACCCTAAACCCTAAACCCTAAACCCTAGCTGTATGGTGTATGTGTGTGTGGGTGTGAGTGTGTATAGACGAGGGTTTATTGTTTCTCTAAACCCTAAACCCTTTTTTGTTTGTGCTTATGATTACACTTGTTGTTTTTTATTCTTTTTTTTTTTTTTCTCTTTTTAGTTCTCTAGTTCTTGAGGGTTTAGGGTTTAG
>NW_013572256.1:19547-19744 GCF_000499745.2 Eimeria mitis
AGTTTGGGGCTTCTTGGAATAGTGTAGCAGTAGTATCTTGAAAAAAGGGTTTAGGGTTTTTAGGGTTTAGGGTTTAGGGTTTACCGCGGGGCCAGCCTCAGCTCGGCACCTGCAAGACCCTAGGGTTTAGGGTTTAGGGTTTAGGGTTTAGGGTTTAGGGTTTAGGGTTTTGTGCAGTTCTCGCTCTGCTGGAGACG
>NW_013572256.1:19844-20412 GCF_000499745.2 Eimeria mitis
AATTAGGGTTTAGGGTTTAGGGTTTAGGGTTTAGTGGAAGGGTGAGGGCCATGTTCTTTGTATGAGTCCTTTATTAGTGGGAAAAGAAGAGAGAGCATCAGGGTGTTTAATATAAATATTAATTTTTATATTTTTATTTATATTTTTATTTTTTATTTTTTTTCTCGCCAGTCTATCCAAAAAGGAGATTCGTTTTCGTTTATATAAAGAATCAAAGAACCTATGTTTTGTATTTATATAAATATCTAGACCTTTATCCTTCTGTATCTCTTGCTGCAGCTCTGCTGCTGCTGCTGCTTGCTGCTGCTGCTGCTGCTGCTGCTCTGCTGCTGTTGCTAAAGGAGATAAACATATCGGGTGTACATACACCCCAACGGGCGGCAACAAACCCAGATGCACAGGGTCTCTCAGTTGTTTTTCTTTGTTTTTTCTTTCTTTTTTATTTTCTCTCTCTGCTGCTCCTCCTCCTGCTGCTGCTGCTGCTGCTGCTGCTGCTGCTGCTGGTGCTGCTGCTGGTGCTGCTGCTGCTGCTGCAGCAAGAGACAGCAGCCGCAGTCTTTGTCTCTCT
>NW_013572256.1:20512-20604 GCF_000499745.2 Eimeria mitis
AAGCAGCAGCAGCACCACCACCACCACCACAACCACCACAACCACCAGCAGCAGCAGCAGCAGCAGCAGCAGCAGCAGCAGCAGCAGCAGCA
>NW_013572256.1:20704-21021 GCF_000499745.2 Eimeria mitis
CTCGTTTTCTTTTCTTTCTTTTTGCTCTTCCTCTATACGCCGATACAAATAGGGTTTATTTAAACCCTCATACCCTACACACCACAAAAAATATATAAACCCTAAACCCTAAAATACAAACAGCTGCTGCTGCTGCTGCTGCTGCTGCTGCAGCAGCAGCAGCAGAGGTACTGACAAGCAGCAATCGTAGCAGCAGCAAAAGCAGCAGCGGCAGCAGCACCACCACAACCACAACCACCACCACAACCACCAGCAGCAGCAGCAGCAGCAGCAGCAGGAGCAGCAGCAGCAGCAGCAGCAGCAGCAGGAGCAGCAGC
>NW_013572256.1:21121-21334 GCF_000499745.2 Eimeria mitis
ATCTCTCTCTTCTTTTCTAAGAGAAAAAATAACAAACCCTTCAATTCTTTCTTTAGTGGGAGATAAACTTTTGTTTTTTTCTGCTGCTTCTTCGTTGCTGCTGCTGAGGGCCCCTTGCAGCTATGCAACACACACTACAGGTAGCTGCTGCTGCTGCTGCTCCTGCTGCTGCTGCTGCTGCTGCTGCTGCTCCTGCTGCTGCTGCTGCTGCTG
>NW_013572256.1:21434-21667 GCF_000499745.2 Eimeria mitis
ACAGGAGCAGCAGCAGCAGCTACCTGCTGTGTGTGTTGCATAGCTGCAAGGGGCCCTCAGCAGCAGCAACGAAGAAGCAGCAGAAAAAAACAAAAGTTTATCTCCCACTAAAGAAAGAACTGAAGGGTTTGTTATTTTTTCTCTTAAAAAACAAGACAGAGACTCGGGGGACCTAAACCACAAACCCTAAACCCTAAACCCTAAACCCTAAACCCTAAACCCTCAAGAACTAG
>NW_013572256.1:21767-21922 GCF_000499745.2 Eimeria mitis
GGTGTGGTTCTGAGTGTGTATATAGACGAGGGTTTATTGTTTCTCTAAACCCTAAACCCTTTTTTGTTTGTGCTTATGATTACATTTGTTGTTTTTTATTCTTTTTTTTTTTTTTCTCTTTTTAGTTCTCTAGTTCTTGAGGGTTTAGGGTTTAG
>NW_013572256.1:22022-22385 GCF_000499745.2 Eimeria mitis
TGTTTGTATTTTAGGGTTTAGGGTTTATATATTTTTTTTGTTGTGTAGGGTATGAGGGTTTAAATAAACCCTATTTGTATCGGCGTATAGAGGAAGAACAAAAAGAAAGAAAAGAAAACGAAAGAGAGAGACAAAGACTGCGGCTGCTGTCTCTTGCTGCAGCAGCAGCAGCAGCACCAGCAGCAGCACCAGCACCAGCAGCAGCAGCAGCAGCAGCAGCAGCAGGAGGAGCAGCAGAGAGAGAAAATAAAAAAGAAAGAAAAAACAAAGAAAAACAACTGAGAGACCCTGTACATCTGGGTTTGTTGCCGCCCGTTGGGGTGTATGTACACCCGATATGTTTATCTCCTTTAGCAACAGCAG
>NW_013572256.1:22494-22739 GCF_000499745.2 Eimeria mitis
GGGTTTAGGTATTTATATAAATACAAAACATAGGTTCTTTGACTCTTTATATAAACGAAAACGAATCTCCTTTCTCGATAGACTCGCCAGAAAAAAAATAAAAAATAAAAATATAAATAAAAATATAAAAATTAATATTTATATTAAACACCCTGATGCTCTCTCTTCTTTTCCCACTAATAAAGGACTCATACAAAGAACCTGGCCCTCACCCTTCCACTAAACCCTAAACCCTAAACCCTAAA
>NW_013572257.1:0-272 GCF_000499745.2 Eimeria mitis
ATATATATATATATATAGGTTTTGAGTGTCATTTGTGTGTTCCTCACCAACCCCAACAACAAAACAAACAGAACAAAACCCGAAATAAACGCCCAACCCCCCAATAAAACACCAAAAACCCCAAAATAAACAATAAAAACATAAAACGAAACAAAAAGAACATAAAAAAAAACAAAAATAAACAAAAAAAAGAGAAAAAAAGGATAAAATACCGGCGAAATGAAGGAAGGTTTTGAGTGTCATTTGTGTGTTCCTCACCAACCAAAACAACA
>NW_013572257.1:372-3802 GCF_000499745.2 Eimeria mitis
AAACCCGAAATAAACGCCCAACCCCCCAATAAAACACCAAAAGCCCCAAAATAAACAATAAAAACATAAAACAAAACAAAAACAACACAAAAAAAAAACAAAAATAAACAAAAAAAGGAGAAAAAAGCGATAAAATACCGGCGAAATGAAGGAAGGTTTTGAGTGTCATTTGTGTGTTCCTCACCAACCAAAACAACAAACCCTAAACCCTAAACCCTAAAATAAACGCCTAAACCCCCCAAATAAACGCCCAAACCCCCAAAATAAACAATAAAAACACAAAACAAAACAATAAAAACACAAAAATAAACAAAAATAAACAAAAAAAAGAGAAAAAAGGAGGAAAATACCGGCGAAATGAAAGGTTTTAAGGGTCATCTGGGTGTTCCTCACCAACCAAAACAACAAAACAAACAAAACAAAACCCGAAATAAACGCCCAACCCCCCAAAATAAACACAAAAAACACAAAAATAAACACAAAAAACACAAAACAAAACAATAAAAACACAAAAATAAACAAAAACAAACAAAAAAAAGAGAAAAAAAGGAGAGAATACCGGCGAAATGAAAGGTCTTTAGGGTCATCTGGGTGCCTGGCTCCCCTATAGACTGCGCCCCCATCGCCCCCACCGCCTCCCCCGGTTCAGCAACAGCTTTAATATATTTTTGTAAACTGCTTCGCACAAACTCAAACAAATGACGCACTGTCACCCACTCGTGACGGCTGTACTTGCATGCATACACTCCCGGGGATGTTCCTGCTGCTCCTGCTGCTGCTGCTGCTGCTGATGCTGGTGGTGCTGCTGCTGCTGGTGGTTGTGGTGGTGCTCCTGCTGCTGGTGATCCCGCTGCTGCTGCTGCTGCTCCTGCTGCTGGTACTCCTGCTGCTGCTGTTGTTGTTGCTGCTGTTGCTGTTGTTGCTGCTGCATGCGTTTCTCTGATGTTCCAGCATCTCCTAGCAGTGGTGTATTTATGTTGTCTCCATTTATAAATAAGTGAATGATATTCTGTTTCTGTGAGTGCCGGTGGTTCCCCTGCGTGGTGTCTATACACCTCAACTTGGTGTGCTTTGTGTATAAGAAACTGCAGCAATTCATATTTAAATATTTTAACTTTTTCTGTCTCCTTTTGGTGTGTTGCTGTCTCCTCTATTGCTAGTTTCTGGTGTATGTACAGCTGCTGTATAAGCCCGTCCCCTAATAAAAATAAAATATATTCACTCCACTTTATTATTTCGTATGGGAGAAGAGGTAGGTTTTTTTTTTCTTTTTTTATATAAATATAAATAGATAAATAACATAATATATAATTATAAGATTGTAATACTAAACTATCCATATTTTTATATATCTCCTCAGTCTCTTCTTTATTCTCCTTGCTTCTCTCTCTTTTCTCCTGCACCTGCTGCTCCTGCACCTGCTGCTGCTGCTGTTGCTGCTGCACCTGCTGCTGCTGCTGCTGCTGCTGCTGCTGCTGCTGCTGCTGCTGCTGCTGCTGTCTCCATCTCCTGATGAGACAAAGCTTGTGTCTGCAGGGGGGAGGCAGCCCCCGCCATATCTCGCGGCCTTCTTCGCTCGCCTCCACTGAACACAAATTTTATTTATTTTTTTATTTTTTATTTTTTTTATTTTTTTTTATTTTTTTATCTTTTGTTTTATTTGTTCTAGCTATTGTACTCGTTTTATTTTATTTTATTTATTTATTGTTTCTGTGTTTTACCTGTGTTTGTTTCTCGTGCTGCTTCTGCATCTGCTGTATATGGTATCTAATATTTAGGGTTTAGGGTTTAGGGTTTAGGGTTTATATTACTGTTGTGTGTTTCTCCTGCAGCTTCAGCATCAGCTGTATATAATATATATAGTCTACTCTTTACTCTTTACTGTTTAGGGTTTAGGGTTTAGGGTTTAGGGTTTAGGGTTTATAATACTTGTGTGTGTTTCTCCTGCAGCTTCAGCATCAGCAGGGTTTAGGATTTAGGGTTTAGGGTTTAGGGTTTATAATACTGGTGTGTGTTTCTCCTGCAGCTTCAGCATCAGCAGTATATGATCTATATATATATATATATATATATATTAGGGTTTAGGGTTTAGGGTTTAGGGTTTAGGGTTTAGGGTTTATAATACTGGTGTGTGTTTCTCCAGCAGCTTCAGCATCAGCAGCTTCAACTTGCGCGAGAAGAGAACGAAGACCCCGAGAAGAAGAGGGAGAGCAAGGAGGCAAAATAACGTCACAGTCGGTATCCAACAACCTGCTGCTGCTGCTGCTGCTGCTGCTGCTATCACTGCTACTGCTGCTGCTGCTGCTGCTGCTGCTGCTGCTGCTGCTGCTGGTGGTATCACTGCTGCTGCTGCTGCTGCTGGTGCTATCACTGCTGCTGCTGCTGCTGCTGCTGCTGCTGCTGGTGGTATCACTGCTGCTGCTGCTGCTGCTGCTGCTGTTATCACCAGCAGAGCGACAACCACAGCTGCTGCTGCTGCATCCGCTGCTGCTGCTGCTGTTTCTTATAAGTTGCTGCGGGGATATACTATTCGGTAGAAAGGGTATTTTAATGAGCGTAGAAACATGCAAAAAAACTTTTTGTAAGTCTGCTGGTTTTGTTTTCTCCTCCATAAGCAAAGGGCTCAGCCCGTCGTCACCATACACAAACTGCACCACCTGGCCTTCGCTTGTTCTTACGGTGTAGTCGTACTTCACTGATAAATCCTCTAGAGCCTGTATACATATACATATATATATATTTATATATTTATATATATGTGTATATATATATATATATATTTTTATTTTGTTTGTTTTGTTTTTTTTGGTTTTGTTTGCTTTTTTTTCTGGTTTTTTTGAGGTATTTAGCTAGGTACGGGGGAGACATACTTCACTGATAAATCCTCTATTTATTTAGTTGTTTAATTTATTTAATTTATTTAATTTATTTAATTTATTTATTTATTTATTTATTTATTCATTTAGTTTGTTATTTATTTATTAATTTTGTATTTATTTATTTATATCTTTAATTAATATTTCAGGTGTATAGGCAGCTGTAGGGGCCCCCCATCTACCTCTCTATCAACAAAATATAAATAAATTAATAAATTAATATTAAATAAAATTAATTAAAAATAAAAAAAAATAATTTATTTATATATTTAACACAAAACACCACAAAAATTCCTCTTTCTATGTACCCTGTTTCAGGTGTATAGGCAGCTGTGTATATACCTGTATATCCAGTGTATAATCCAGTGTATATCTACAAATTAATAAATAAAAACAAATAAAAATAAATACGAATATATAAAAATAAATAAAAATAAATAAAAACATATAAAACAAAATAAAAAAGAATATAAAAGTCTAAATACCTCCATAAGTCCCAAACCAAACCACCCCAAAAAAAAAAAAAAAAAAAAAAAAAAAAAAAAAAAAAAAAA
>NW_013572257.1:3925-4510 GCF_000499745.2 Eimeria mitis
TGTCTTTACCGCCGTATCAACGAGTCCTTCTCTGCCAGACATAGTATGAAAGAAGAATTCATCTGGGTCTAGACCCGAGTAGAAAGAGTTAGCAACAAAACCTCTGCTTCTAGCATCTCTAGAAAAAAGAGAGAAATGAGGGAGAGTTCGTCTTACAAAGCCATTGTGTATACGACAACCACCAACGTTCTGTTGACCCACACATGCTATCATCTGTGCTATATTTATTAGACTTCCTTTTGCTCCTGAGTTAAACATTATAATTGGTTTATTTAGGGGTTTTAACAAACTATTACATAATCTACCTGCTTCATTACGTAAATCATCGAGTATTTTTTTTATACGAAGTTCTAGTGTTTGGGTGTATGTACACCCCGGATGAGGCTGCATTAAACCTTTTTTATATAATTCTATTTCTTTATCTACTTTTTTATATCCTGTTTCTAGTAGTAATCTCTTTCCTTTTATTAATTCTTTATCTGGGGTTACATCATCTATACCTATTGTAAAACCATAACAAGAAAACCAACGAGAACATAACCGAGACATTCTACTCATACATGCTGCTGCTGCACTTGCATTGTT
>NW_013572257.1:4650-5370 GCF_000499745.2 Eimeria mitis
TTTTGCGGTGTTTTGGGGTTTTGTGTTTTAGTAGATTTTTTTATTGTATTTTTTAGTTTTGTTTTTGTATTATATTATTTAATTATTTATTTAATTATATTATTTAATTATATTATTTAATTATATTAATTAGAATATAAAGAAATACAGTAAAAAGAATACATCATTAAGATAAAGATATACAAAAATAAAATAAATAAAATAAACAAACCAAATATATAAAAAAAATAATAAATAAATAGATAGATTAGAATAATAAAATAAGTGAAATAAATAAAATAAATACTTAAATAAAACAAATAAAATAAATAAAATAATATATACATAAATGAATGTACAAATAAACAAACAAACGCATACAACTAAACAAATAAACTAAAAACAAATAAATATAAATCAATGCTCTATACGAATAAGTAAACAAACACCAAAACAACAAAAACAAAACAAAAACAAAACAAAAACAAAACAAAAATAAAACAAAACAAAAACAAAACAAAAACAAAACAAAAAAAAACAAAAAAGCAAAAAGCAAGAAAACAAAACAAAACAAAAACAGCAAGACCCCGCTATCCCCAACCTAATGAATAAACAAAAATTAATTAAAACAAATTTCTACATATTGAAATGAAATTAAATAAAAATAAATTAAAACAAATAAAAACAAATAAAAACAAATAAAAACAAATAAAAACAAATAAAAACAAATAAAAACAAATA
>NW_013572258.1:0-126 GCF_000499745.2 Eimeria mitis
CAGCAACAAACAACAGCAACAGCAACAAACAACAGCAACAGCAACAAACAACAGCATTTTTTTTTTCAACACGGCTTGCAGGCGGCTCTCCTCAGAAGACACAGAGGCCCCCATAGGCCACGCTGT
>NW_013572258.1:3369-5319 GCF_000499745.2 Eimeria mitis
ACTCCTACTGCTGCAGCACTCGTGCTGCTGCTGCTGCTGCTGCTGCTGCTGCGTGGATAGCTAACGGGCTCTCTCTATGGGTTTCAGGCCAGTTGTTACCCAGCCTCGCTGCCGCTGCTGCTGCTGCTGCTGTTGCTGCTGCTGCTGTTGCTGCCGCTGCTGCTGCTGCACTTGCTCCACCCGTGAGGGAAGCACAACTGTTCTCTGCGGGCTGCGCAGGCTCTGCTGCTGCTGCTGCTGCAGCTGCTGCTGCTGCGAATGGAATCTGTATTGGCCCCTTCGTGGTATAACGTGCGAGTGCTGCTGCTGCTGCTGCTGCGCAGCAGCAGCAGCAGCAGCAGCAGCAACAGTAGCAGCAGCAACAGCAGCAGGCACTTGCAGATCATGTTGCCTCTGTGGGCTTCCAGGGTGCTGTTGTTGCTGCAGCAGCAACTGCCGCTGCTGTTGCTGCTGCTGCTGCTGCTGCTGCTGCTGCTGCTGCTGCGTTAGTTGCACTGCATAAGCCCAACGTATAGAACCCTTGGAAGCTAATTCCTTTCCTGTCTGCTGCGTCCGGGGCTGCTTCTGCTGCTGCTGCTGCTGCTGCTGCTGCTGCTTGCTGCTGCTGCTGCTTCGCACAGATGGCTTAGCAGCAGCCTGCAGAGGAGCGCGGGGGGGGAACCCAACCACTGCATGTGCTGCCTGCTGCTGCTGCAGTTTGTGCTGCTGCTGCTGCTGCAGCTGCTGCAGCAGCTGCTGCTGCTGCTGCTGCTCGTGTGTGGGAGTAGGCAGAGGCCTCAGCCTTTGCGCCCCCATCCACCGTTGCGTCTGCTGCTTCTGCTGCTGCTGCAGGGTTGCTGTTGCTGCTGCTGCTGCTGCTCGTGCTGCTGCTTCTGCTGCTGCTGAGCTGCGTAACGCTTGCTGCGACCCGCGCGCTGGTCTGCTGCTGCTGCTCTGGATTACGTGGCTCCTAGGTTGCTGCTGCTGCTGCTGCTGCTGCTGCTGCTGCTGAGGGTATGCAGCAGTTTGCTGCTGCCGCTGGTGAAGCCAGGTGCCCGTAGGCAATCGACGTGGAGTCTGCTGTTGCTGCTGCAGCTGCTGCTGCAGCTGCAGCAGCTGCTGGTGCTGCTGTAACTGCTGCTGCTGCTGCAGCTGCAGCTGTTGCTGCTGCAATTGCTGCTGCTGCTGCAACTGCTGCTGCAGCAGAGCAGCCACGCGCTCTTCCTGGAGGCATCGGATGCCTTCTTCACTTACCCAGCTTTGTGTGTGCTTCTGCTGCTGCAGCTGCTGCTGCTGCAGCTGCTGCTGTTGCAGCTGCTGCTGCTGCTGATACCGCTGCTGACTGTTGCTGCTGCTGCTGCTGCTGCTGTAGACATTCCTCAGCTGCAGCTGCATAGAGGTCGACGGGGCTGCAGGCAAAAAACCACCGTTCCGTTGCTGTTGCTGCTGCTGCTGTTGCTGCTGCTGCTGCTGCTGCTGCTGCTGCTGCTGCAGGTGCCGGCGCGTAGAGCTGCCTGTCTCGCTGCTGAGGCCATAGGGGTTAGAAAGGCTTCGTGCGACGGTGCTGAGCTGTGCGTACAGGTGCTGCTGGTGTTGCTGCTGGTGCTGCAGCAGCTGCTGCTGCTGTTGCTGCTGCTGCTGCAGCTGCGTCTGCTGCTGCTGCAGCTGGTGAGAGGTAAAGAACTGCTGCATTGGATGCCCCACCCGCGCCGTCTCCTTCCACTCTCCTTCTGACCACTGTTCATACGAAAGGCCCCTCAGCGGTGCTGCTGCTGCTGCTGCTGCTGCTGCTGCTGTTGATGCTGCTGCTGCTGATGTTGCTGCTGCTGCTGCCTCCGGCGCTTCACCGGCTGCTTCCTGGTTTTCATCTGCTTCAGGCAATCCAGTGGTGGCCTCTATAGGCAGCAGCAGTAGCAGCAGCAGCAGGGAGCTCGATAGAATTAGAAGTGTAAACTGCAGCAGCCTGGTCAC
>NW_013572258.1:5466-5728 GCF_000499745.2 Eimeria mitis
CAGCAGCAGCAGCAGCAGTAGCAGCAGCAGCAGGGAGCTCGATAGAATTAGAAGTGTAAACTGCAGCAGCCTGGTCACAAACAGCAGCAGCAGATATCTCTGCATCTGTTTGGGTCTGCTGCTGCACCCATTGATCTTGTTGCTGCTGCTGCTGCTCCTGCTGCTCCTGCTGCTGCTGCTGCTGCTCCTCCTGCAGCAGCAGAGACTGCTCCTGCAGCTGGAGTTGCTGCTGATACTGCTGCTGCTGCTGCTGCTGCTGCGG
>NW_013572259.1:0-395 GCF_000499745.2 Eimeria mitis
AAGAGTTACAGCTGAAGTTGTTTTCATTCTTCTTGCAACTCAAATGTTTGTGTTGATGATATTTTTTTAGTAATTTTATTAAAAATAATAATATTTTATATTATAAAATTATACTTAGTAATACATAGTGAAAGAAAAAGAGAAAAATATACAAAGAGCAAATTAAACACTGAGCTGTACATGTTGATGAAACAAAATAAAAGTTTTGTTTCATCAATAAAACATCAAGTATTATACAGGAGACTGACAGGCATCATGGTTGCCTTCTCCTGCTCTATGTATATTTCAATGTTTCTGCTGCAGCAGCATCAGCTGCTGCTGCTGTTGCTGCAGCTGCTGCAGCAGCTGCTGTTGGCGTGAACGCCTACTGGGACTCAATCTCCTTGGGAGCATCA
>NW_013572259.1:495-893 GCF_000499745.2 Eimeria mitis
TGCTGCAGCTGCTGCAGCAGCTGCTGTTGGCGTGAACGCCTACTGGGACTCAATCTCCTTGGGAGCATCAGCAACGGGGAGTGCCTCCTCTGCTGCTGCTTCTTCTGCTGCTGCTGCTGCTTCTGGTGCTGCTGTCTGCTCTAGATCTGGCATTTCGGCTGCAGCCTCTGCAGCTTCTGCTGCTTCAGGTGCTTCTCTTGCTTCAACTGCCTCTGCGGCTTCTACAGCCTCAGCAACTTCTGCTGCTGCTTCCTCAGCAGCCTCCTGCTCCTCTCTTGGAGAGGCTTCCTCAGCTGCTGCCTGTGGCTCCTCAACTGTCTGGTGCAGCAGCTCGGCTACAGCTGCACGGTCGGCAGCTGCACGCATACAGAAACATATATATATATATATATATATAT
>NW_013572259.1:993-1179 GCF_000499745.2 Eimeria mitis
TGGCTTCTACAGCCTCAGCAACTTCTGCTGCTGCTTCCTCAGCAGCCTCCTCCTGCTCCTCTCTTGGAGAGGCTTCCTCAGCTGCTGCCTGTGGCTCCTCAACTGTCTGGTGCAGTAGCTCGGCTACAGCTGCACGGTCGGCAGCTGCACGCATACAGAAACATATATATATATATATATATATAT
>NW_013572259.1:1279-1550 GCF_000499745.2 Eimeria mitis
CCTATTGGTTTATTGGTTTATATTCAGAATATTTGCCTGTTTATATCTGTATTGGCTTGTCAATAGGAAAGCTGATCTGTACGTGCATCTACTGGGTCCGTTTCTCTCTATTTCCTCTTTATTTGTCTGTAGATGATTTCTATAACTGTTTCTACTTCTTTATATCTGTCTTTGTTTCTCTGATTTGTCTGCAGGAGTTGTGCTGGCGCTGAGGCTATCGTGGTGTAGCGTTGTTCTTGTTTATGAGGGAATTCAAATTGATGCTAAACAG
>NW_013572259.1:1650-2213 GCF_000499745.2 Eimeria mitis
CGTCCGTTTCTCTCTATTTCCTCTTTATTTGTTTGTAGATGATTTCTATAACTGTTTCTACTTCTTTATATCTTCCTTTGTTTCTCTGATTTGTCTGCAGCAGTTCGGCTGGCGCTGAGGCTATCGTGGTGTAGCGTTGTTCTTGTTTATGAGGGAATTCAAATTGATGCTAAACAGTAAAAGTGAATTTATTTATAAATAAATAATTAAAATTATTTTATTTTTAAATAAATTATTTATATTATTTAAAAATTATGAACTCATAGATGCAGCAACACCTACCAACATCAGTCACTTCCATGGGTTCCCCCTCAATGGCGGCTGCAGCAACACGCATAAGAAAGAATATAAACTTTTTTATTTTTTTGAGAGTAATTAAAAATTAATAAGTAAACTAATTCATTGAAATTTATTAAAACTTATGAAAACAAATAAATAATTTGTTATAATATACATAAAAAATGTGAAATATAAAAAAAAATGAAGTTTCATGCACGGCGCGGAAATATCAAGTGAGAAAAAAAATATATTGGTATAGATAAATCATTAAAATTAATTTTGTT
>NW_013572259.1:2313-2533 GCF_000499745.2 Eimeria mitis
AAATATAAACTTTTTTATTTTTTTGAGAGTAATTAAAAATTAATAAGTAAACCAAATCCTTGAAATTAATTAAAACTTATGAGAACAAATAAATAATTTGTTATAATATACATAAAAAATGTGAAATATAAAAAAAAATGAAGTTTCATACACGGCGCGGAAATATCAAGTGAGAAAAAAAATATATTGGTATAGATAAATCATTAAAATTAATTTTGTT
>NW_013572259.1:2633-4533 GCF_000499745.2 Eimeria mitis
TAAAAAAACAATATAGTAGAAACAATGAGAGGCAATTAAGATTGTTTATGGAAAGTAAAAAAATAAAATATTTATATATCAATTCAAACAATTTAACTTTATAATATAAAGAATTACATTTGATGCATATTTCTATAAGCTACACCGAAAGAATCCACTATAAATATATATAAAAGAAAGATAATATATTCATGTACATGTGAAGCATATTTTTACAATTTGTATTGAGTGTGATAAACATAATTTATTGAAATTTTTGTGAAACACATCACCGCATATATTAAAAAATATGAAATTCATGAAATTTCATTGATATTTCTATGAAATATATAATTNACATCACCGCATATATTAAAAAATATGAAATTCATGAAATTTCATTGATATTTCTATGAAATATATAATTTTGAAGGATATAAGGCATTAGAATCGAGATTTCTACTGAATACATCATCACACTGTATCATAAGTGTAAACACAAATGAAATAAACCCAGAATTTAATTAAAATAAATGAAAATAAAATATTTTTTTCACTCAAACTTTTACATTCAAAGATCTAATAAACTTGAATACTGGGGTGGGCCAGCAACCAACGGCGGCCCACACGCTCACGAAGTGCGCTGATCCTCATAAAAAAAAAATGAAAAAACACAGAAAACATAAATAAATAAATAAATAAAAGCACTTAAAAACAAATGATTCAAAAAAAAATTTTTATTGCAGGCCTTACCCTGAGCCACGATGCCGCAGAGGGCAGAGGCAGCGAGGAGCTTGGCGAGTGTGTACATTGTGGCGGAATAAGAGCGAGAAAGGATTTATAAATTTTTATAAAAATTAAAAAAAAACAAAACGATGATAAAATTTAACTTATTTCAACAAAGTTGAGGATTTTCATGGCGCACCTCTCCGCGTGCGCAGCGGGGATGAGAAGAAGGAGGATGTGAGAGGTAGCCGCGGGGCTTCCATGCACTGCTTGTGCTGCGTTGCTGGGTATTTTTACAGCATAAAAACCGAATAAAAATTTATAAATACAAGCGTTATACATTTAAAAATATTTATTGATTTTTATAAAATGTAGAAAGTGNATAAAAATTTATAAATACAAGCGTTATACATTTAAAAATATTTATTGATTTTTATAAAATGTAGAAAGTGGAATTATACCCCAACAATTTAGCTCTCTTCTCCTTGAGGCCCCGCACGGCACTGCAGGTGACCCCTGCGCTTATACACCCCAAAGCCGATCTTTTGCAACAAAAAAAATCAGACTTTGGGGTGTATGCGCAGGTGTTTCACGTTGAATTTCAAGATAAAAAACAATAAAAATTAAATTAAAAGAGTTTTATTGTTTCTTATTTGGTACAGATACACAGCAATTACACCCTTTGATGCTTGTCTACACACCCCCCAACAGCGTTGCAGGCGGAACCGTGAGTTGTTAGGGGATAAAGATGCTAAAAATAATAAAAAAAAACAACAAAAACAAAAGCTCTAATAATAAAACATTGAAACAACAAAAAAAAACGAACATCTGAGCTGTTTAGCCGCAGCTTTCCTCTGCTTTCTTTTCTGTTTGTTACATAGTCTGCCTCCACGCAGCTCTGTCTCGGTTGTATATTCCTTATAAGCGTTTTATAAGTACTCTGAGAGGCAACGCATGCAACAAAGAAAGCCCCAAATTCATAGAAACTTTCTTGCATGCACAGCTGACCCTCCTTTGTATTACACGCCGCACCGAGAGGCTCTGCTTAAACTTCTCTTTAGCTCTCCACCTACACTGTAGCTTGCCTCTCTCTCTCTGTCTCTCTCTCTCTCTGTCTCTCTCTCTCTCTGTCTCTCTGTCTCTCTCTCTCTCTCTCTCTCTATATATATATATATATATATATATATATATATAT
>NW_013572259.1:4618-5818 GCF_000499745.2 Eimeria mitis
AGCACTATTTTTAAAAGAAGATACAAGGCTGGGGAAATTCAAATTGACTAAGAAACGATAATAAGGGTTTTGTTGTGGTTTAGGGTTTAGGGTTTAGGGTTTAGGGGTATACATTTTATTTCTTTTATTATACTTGCTAGAAGAATCGAAACCAAATAAAAAAATAAAAAAAAAATTTATTTTGTTAATCCCGCATAAGCTACAAATAAACAAATAGCGTTTAGTCAGACTTTCGAGTTTTCCTTAACCGCCAAGAGCTTACGAGGGTTTACAAGGGTTTACAAGGGTTTACAAGGGTTTACAAGGGTTTACAAGGGTTTACAAGTGTTTGGAATGCTCTACAAGGGTTTATAAGGGTTTACAAGGGTTTACAGTGCTCTACAAGGGTTTACAAGGGTTTAAAAGGGTTTACAAGGGTTTACAAGGGTTTACAAGGGTTTACAAGGATTTAAAAGGGTTTACAAGGATTTACAAGGGTTTACAAGGGTTTACAAGGGTTTAAAAGGGTTTACGAGGGTTTACAAGGGTTTACAAAGGCCTACAAGGGTTTTCCAGGGGTTTACAAGGGTTTACAAAGGCCTACAAGGGTTCACTAGGGTTTACTACGGTTGACTAGGGTTGACTAGGGTTTACTAGGGTTTAGGGTTTAGGGTTTAGGGTTTGGGGTCAGCCCCCTGCCACTCCGAGAAAGAAACCCTCGAAGGGTTTCCTCTCCGCAAATTTGTTCGCCGAATTGCAGTGCGGTCGTCCACTGGCCCCCGCTGGTCCAGAGACACTGCAGCAGCAGCAGCAGCAGCAGCAGCAGCAGCAGCAGCAGAAGGATTATTAACAGCAGTAGAAGCAGCAGCAGCAGCAGCAGCAGCAGCAGCATTAGTAGCAGTAGAAGTGGCAGTAGTAGCAGCAGCAGCAGCAGTAGCAGCAGCAGTAGAAGCAGCAGCAGTAGCAGTAGCAGCAGCAGCAGCAGTAGCAGCAGCAGCAGCACCAGGAATAGTATCGACAACAGCAACGGCAGCAGCAACAGAAGCAGTAGCAGCAGCAATAGCGGCAGTGGTAACACCAGTAGCAGCAGCAGCAGCAAATAGTGCTACTTGTGCTGCTGCTGCTGCATGTGCTGCTGCTGCTGCATGTGCTGCTGCTGCTGCTGCTGCTGCTGCTGCATAAGCAAACGTGTGCATGCATCTGCTGCTGCAAACCTGGGTT
>NW_013572260.1:0-4148 GCF_000499745.2 Eimeria mitis
AATCAGGGTTTGCTCGTTGTTGCCCCCTACGACATATTGCATAGCAGATGCGCTGAATCATAAGTTTTAGACAGCGTCTCTAATGCTACAGCCTGTCTCGCAAAGGCATACTCCAGCACCAAACGGCACTGCTCCTTATGCCGAAGAAGTGTACGCTTGAATCGAAACGAACCCGCATTTTGTGCCATACTCCAACTGCCAGTACGAACGAGCGAATAGTACGGCGAAGGGGAACTGAGGGCCCACCTCGTCTCGCACTGCACCTTCATAAGCGGACACGAATGAGAATATACCCCCACGCCTGCCATCAGACTACGTCCAAGGTAGCACGACCCCTAAGCCCACCGCCCGCGCTGCTTTGTTTGCTACTGGAAGCACACTTTTTGGTGCAATAGCATGCTGTCAACCCCAGAAAGGGCTTCGCTAGGCCGCAGCCGTACAACCCATACACAAACTGCATCGTAGCCAACGATGGTCATACAGGCAGCTTCCACTAGTTTTCCGCCAAATACCACCAAATACTACTTACACGCCTATCGGCAGGCACAACTAGCTTCAAATAGAGCAAGCGAATCCTGATACAAACTGGGTGACGATGCACGCTGCTGCACTCGGAGTCGTTGTCACATCGGGTTTCGATGGCAGATCAAGGTGAACCGAAAATATTCACGGCGAAGACCGTGTGCCCTTCACGCGAGCCGAAGCGCCCTGTACCACGTTGGCCTCTCATCATTATGGCGCGATGCTATGGATGCCCTATCGCGACATGGCATGCCTTGAAAAACTATTAGCATTGCACGCATAAATATCAGGGAATCAGAGAACGAAACAACGCAAGTAAGTTCGCCTAACCTGCTCCGAGCAGTTGGCCTTCCTGTTGGCATATGGAGCTGGGATGTACAGAATTCGTGTTGGCCCCGTCCTCCGTCGCGAATAGCCCTTAACCAGTTTGCTTATTCGTAGAACGTTTAGCATCACGCAGCACAGAGACACCGGGCCCCGCGCAGTCTTTTTTGCCTCCTAGCACGTGCTGAGGTGGGCATGGGATACGCCCCACTCCACGAAGATCATTCAAACTGCCACACCGTTTCTCGTGTAAGCCCAATACAGCGCCAAAACACCCTGCTCCATATATTTGAAAGGAGAGCACGGCTGCATCGAAACGAGCTCGCGTTTTGTCTCACACACCAACAGCTGTTCCCCCTATACAGAACAATATCTGATATCGTACAAGCTGAATCGTACAACAATCAGGTCACTTCCCAACGCTTGGTTTGGTCCGTGTGCTGCAGCATTTTTGTCAGCTGTTCTGATACAGATAATTGCATGCGAAGTTCTTGTCGAATCGCCCCTTGTTGGACGACCAGCAAGAACCGGCCTTCGCTATTTCTCTTATCCGCGGAATTACACCCGTCACGCATAACCTTGCTGACATGCTGACCGTCAAAATAATACCAGACGTTTGGCACAACTTACCGCATGTTCGCTCCTGCCTTGCGCTACGTACAGCGCTACACACGCGCTGCTGCACTAGTTCAATACTATCTGTTTTAATACCTGGTGGAGTCTTTTTAGATGCATAACGCATCTTCAGAGCACCCCGCGAAGGCACGTTCGAGCGAATAGCACGACTAACGCAGAACGACCACTCACATCCTAAGGGCAAGCACATACATCTTGACCTATGCCCCTTAACGCCCACGCTTGCCGTCAGATATCTTGAAGCTTAGGATTGCCCATATCCTTCGACCGCAGCTTATTGCAATAGTACGGGTATACATTCTGAGCAACGCAATCATGGAGACCCAAAGGGTTCCACCGCCACTACGTTCACCTCAAGTACAATACTCCACACCCGCGCACCAACCCATCCATGTCTGGCACATGCCATCCTGAGACGTAGCAGCACCAATGCCCTCCAAAGGCAGCTTAAGGCCGCCTGACAGTCCGGACACGCCTCGCAGAGCACAAACTAATTCCCCGCAGGGCAAAGCAACCACGCGATGACATAGCATCAAGTCTATTCCCCTGGAGGCATGGGGCACCGTTGGCGGATCGCTTCATGCTGCATTCGGACGAGAGGCGGAGGGGTTCAAAATGATGTTGCAGCATCGTATGCATGCACGCCGATGGCGTGCCTCCCGTCCGCCTTCTTGATTATGTTGGAGTGCTTTGGAGATGCTGTTGCGATATGCCATCGTTGGACCAAAATCGGAATACTTTCACCTACGCAGAGACCCCAAAACGCTTGATTAATCTTGCGCAAGCCTGCGCTACATGTTGCTCTCTCTTTTGGGGTACAAAAAAAACATACAATGTGAGGCTGGCCGGGCGTTCCTTCGTGCACATGCAACGAGGGTTTACGCAATTAGTGTTCGCTGCGTGATCAGCCTTTGTCGGCTCTTCGCTATTCGCCTTTTTCGCCGAACAATTACCATCATTTCACTGACGTCGTTCGTAACGCCAAACTGGATATCTCCAACGCATGCCGCAGCGCCGCCAGACCAAGCTTTAGTTAATGGAGAAAAGCATGGTTAACTCAAGGCGGGGTCTTATTTCATTTTCCAGTGCAACTTTATTGGTGGGCTTTCTTCCAAGGAAGGCAATGCGGCGGGCATGTTTCAGGCCAGCTAAAAACCGTTCCAATCCCTGAATGTTTCGTAGCCCGGCATCCAATGCTCCTTATTCTGAGCATACCTCCTAGAAAAAGCCGCGCGCGACCGCAGCGCCGGAGAAGGTTTCGCCGCGAAGTAGCCGCAGGCGCGTGCAGACACTGCATAACCCATCGATACCAACACGTGCAGGCTGAATGTTTCTCCGCCAAAACATTCGTGGACTGCTACCCGAGGATGAACCTGATTTCAATCGGGTCAACATAATTATGCCGCAGGTTAAGACCAACTGCAAAACGATGCAGCTGGTTGCTCAGGTCATGCCACTCTAATCGCTTCTTTTGGGGCCAGCTGCAATCGTAAATATTCCAAACGAAGACAACATGTCATGCACGAGAGAAAACGCTACCCGTACTGCGTTCGCCCCCGGTTTTTATCACTGATGCGAAAAACACCCTGTCGCGCGGAGGCTAACCCGAAAGAATGTCAGTCACACATTCATAACAATCGCCTGCACCGAACCCAAAACAACTTAGTAAATGCGCCTGACCAGGAGCACCAACAAACACCACGGGTGCCCATTTCAGTGAGGTACTTGCTTCGCGTCCTTTCGTGCAAGCGACATAAGTGGTTGCGCAATTCTTGCTGGCTGCGCTCTCGGTAGCGTCTCCCGCTTTGCTATTCGTTTCCAGCGTAAAGTAGCTTTTAGCAGGCATGACCGGGTTCTCCATCGAGCTGAGTATATGTTCGACACAAATCATCGCGTGTTTGGTGCTAGCCCCTAACAGGTATTTTAGTGCGCAAATACTGGGGCACCAGCTCACTGCGATCATCAGTTATTTCCCACTCTCCCACGCAGACGCATACTGCAGCTCTAAGACACCCTGTCCGAGTAAATACAGAACAGCAGCAATATCGAACAAAACCAAGCTATCATTTTTTCTCACGTCGCAGCTACAACTGTATAAATCGGCAAGCATGCACATATGCATTCATGCCTTTCACCCTAAGGTACAATACCCGTAACCTCCAAAATAAGATGATTTTGCTAATAAGCGTGCATTTGCTGAGCACACCCAGCGCTAGCATAAAGCCAAAAGAACCTTCGCTACACTGCGGCTGTCCACGCGCACGCAGACGGCACATAACACCAGAACTTCCTACACTGCAGCCGTAGACGCGCACGTACCTTGTATTAGGCACGCAGCAATGTGCCAAATCTCTCTGTGGAATACGACCTATGCCCGGAGAGGTCGGTAGTTTCTCCCGCACACATACGCGCGCAAACCAGACGACGCAGCTTTCCAGATCCCCTGCCTTGACTAACAGCACAACGATTCCTCAGCGGCCCTCAGACTCGCGGTTGCGACAAATGCGCACACAACCGCTCACCCTTTTCGCATTCACTCGTCTGAGGGGGCACATGCATGCGCGAATTGCCGACCCTCGCTACCTACACCCTATACACGTCGCAGCAATCCGCATGAGCATTCACGACAGCTCCGCGCCATCCCGGTACAGTCGCCCTGCAGGGTG
>NW_013572260.1:4242-4849 GCF_000499745.2 Eimeria mitis
GCGTTGGCGGGCCCGCCAGATGACACGGCGTTTCAATTCCCAAGCAACTCGCCAGCCTGACTTCAGACCCACTGCGCAGCTACTTCTGGTATTGCGATTGCGACAAATGACCACACAACCGCTCACCCTTTTCGCGTTCACTCGCTTGCAGGAACACTTGCACACGCGACCTGCCGAGCCTCGCTACCTACATTGTACATACGTCGCGGCAATCCACGTGAGCATTCACGTCAGCTCCGCGCCATCCCGGTACAGTCGCCCTGCAGGGTGCATACAGGTTCCTGCCGTCCGGCGCTGGAGGCCGTGCGGAAGCTCCTACAACACTAGCTAACACGCACCGTCTTCACGTAGGTAGATAAAGCAGGAGCAAAGGAATTCCGTCCCACCCCGTTGGCGGGCCCGCCAGATGACACACCCTTTCAATCCCCAAGCAACTCGCCAGCTTGACTTCAGACCCACTGTGCAGCTACTTCTCGTATCGCGATTGCGACAATTGTCCACACAACCGCCCACCCTTTTCGCGTTCACTCGCTTGCAGGACCACTTGCCCAGGCGACCTGCCGAGCCTCGCTACCTACACCCTACACACGTCGCGGCAATCCACGGA
>NW_013572260.1:4949-5023 GCF_000499745.2 Eimeria mitis
ACCCTACACACGTCGCGGCAATCCGCGTGAGCATGCACGACAGCTCCGCGCCATCCCGGTACAGTCGCCCTGCA
>NW_013572260.1:5302-5366 GCF_000499745.2 Eimeria mitis
AACACTTGCGCAGGCGGCCTGCCGAGCCTCGCTACCTACACCCTACACACGTCGCAGCAATCCA
>NW_013572261.1:0-1841 GCF_000499745.2 Eimeria mitis
GCTGCTGCTGCTGCTGCTGCTGCTGCTGCTGCTGCTGTTGCTGCAGCTGCTGCTGCTTACTGCTCTTTGAGCCGCACAGAACCGGATAAAGCGCAACACGAGACATGTACACATAGAGGAAAGCATAGGCGAGGGCTCTATGCTTTCTTCTCCTTTGTTTAATATTTTTTTTTTTCTCTCTCTCTCTCTCTTTTGTTTATTTATTTTTGTTTGTTTTTTTTTTTTTTTTCTTGTTTTGCCGCTGAGTTCGGGTTATTGTTATATTCAACTCTTATATAAATATCAATGCATCTCCCTCGCCAAGCAACCCTGTTAAGTAGAAAACTGAATAAAAAACAAACAAAAAAAAAAACAGAGACGCAAATGCATGCATGCATGCATGCATGCATCTATGCATGCATAACACCTCACTTATGCATGCAAACAAAAGCTGCTGCTGTGCTGCTGCTGCTGTGCTGCTGCTGCTGCAGCAGCAGCAACACAAACAAATTCATAAGAGACGCCGCATATAAATACGAATATAAATGATGAATACCTCCTCTACATAAACAAGTGAAATACAGAACTCTAATAAAAAGTAAAAAAGCTATAAGATAAACAACTGCAGCGACAGAAGCAACACAAAGAAAGACATAAACTACACACCAGCAG
This sequence comes from Eimeria mitis, assembly GCF_000499745.2. Lineage (NCBI taxonomy): Eukaryota > Apicomplexa > Conoidasida > Eucoccidiorida > Eimeriidae > Eimeria > Eimeria mitis. Next base: position 652 of record NW_013572261.1, read on the forward strand.
CAGCATCCTAAGCGTATGAAACCCAGGGGGGCCCCCAGGGGGCCCCCTCGTGAGTGGAATATACAGAGAGAAAAGAAAAAAAAAACAGGAGGTGATGCAGCAACACCCCTCCCCCTACAACAGAGCAGCAGCGACGCTAGCCACCAGGGAGGGGCCGTTGTCCTGTGCTGGTACGAGTATAAAGGAGAAGTAAAGAGGTTTGATAAAGAGAAATAAATATAAAAGAAACGAACCTGTTTATTTAACTTGAAAAGGAAGATATGGTGGGTGTTCTGCTTGTGCATAAAGGGCGTATATATATATGTATGCAGGAATGCACAGACGTGCGGCGGCAACCCAGAGAGCAGCAGGGGGCTGATCCCGGGATAAAAAGAAAGAATATGAGGATTTATTTCTCTCAGGTATTTGAAAAAGAGTTGAATCGTCAAGCTGCTGCAGCAAAAGCGCTGCTAGCAGCAACAGTAGCACGCAGGGAAGCTGCGGGTACACCCGGCGGTGGTTGCAGTTGAAAGTGGAAAACAACACATACAAAGAGGAGAATTATAGTCGCTTATGATCGTCTACAAAAGAAAATATGTTTTATAAAAACAACAACCCAAAAAGCTATTTATATTCATCATAAAAAAGATATATTTCGGACCTGTCGCCGCACAGACGCTGCAGCCAATCAATCCTCCTTTGCCCGCCCCCCCTCCACAGCAGCAAGAAGCAGCAGCTGATCATCCGATAAAAATGCAGCTTTTTTATTTTTTTTTTAGTTTACACACTTTAATTTCACTTTTTTATTTCTTTTCTTCAATTTTTCCTCCTATTTACTCGCTTTTAACCTGCCTATCAGCACCAGGTGTAGCGCCTGTTGCGGGCCTACGCCGTCACTATGTATGTTATGTTTCGTGTGAATATGAATAAGTGCATACATTAAGAGATATATCCTTTTCTACGTTTTTTTTTAAAAAGTTTAATAAAAACAATTAAATAACATAATTCACAACATAATTCCTTTTATTGTCAGGAAGAAAACACAAAAATATACAACTGATCCAAGCCCTCTCTCACCGAGGTTCAGTAACATACATACTTATATACACAGCACCAGCCTCCACCACCAGCCCCCAACCCGGTGATCATATTCATCATATTAAAATTATTTTATTTATAAAAGTATTCAAATTCTTGCGAAACTTTACAAT
>NW_013572261.1:1941-5235 GCF_000499745.2 Eimeria mitis
CTTTAAAAAGTTTAATAAAAACAATTAAATAATATAATTCACAACAAAATTCCTTTTATTATCGGGAAAAAAACACAAAAATATACAACTGATCCAAACCCTCTCTCACCGAGGTTCAGTAACATACATACTTATATACACAGCACCAGCCTCCACCACCAGCCCCCAAGCCAGTGATCATATTCATCATATTAAAATTATTTTATGTATAAAAGTATTCAAATTCTTGCGAAACTTTACAATATTTAATCCTTTTCATGATACTAGGCCTCTATACACCACACAGACGAGCTATATTGTACTGTCTGTACACTACAACTTTCCCCTTTCTTTTTGAATAGAAACCGCTCCAGGGTTTCGTGTATTCCCTTTCTCTGCAACCTCTGTGTTTTCTCTGCTGCATAGCTTGCATCTTTCTGGGGTTGTTCCACGAGTGTCGGGGGGGGGCTACCAGCTCCGCCGCCAGCGTTTCTTCGGTACAGCAGGGGGAGAGAGAGTAGTGAATTTCAAGTCTGTGTATTAACATCATCGTACACCCCGTAGAGTTAAGACGAAGTTATTAGCTTCATCGTAGCTCAACGGAGACAGCGCCCCTACATATACTGGTGCTGTCTCTCTTCATCACTCTCTACGTGGCGTCGCGACCCGGGAAACTAAGGGGGGCCCACAGGGCTGTGTTTGTTTGTTGCTGCTCCGCCTTGTGCTGCGATCGATGCATGGGTGTTCTGCTCGCTTGCATGCAGCTAACTCAGACTCGTCTCGCACTCTGGAAGTGTACGGCGGAAGTGCATGATGGGGTTTAGGGTTTAGGGTTTATGGTTTAGGGTTTAGGGTTACACTGAACGCTTCTCCCGAAGCGTGTTGTGTTCCTCCTTATGGACCGTTTCAATTGCTGCTGCGCTTCGGCTTGTGCGTTTTCTAGACAGTTTTTTTTTTGTTTATTTCTGAACAACGTTCCCCTTCGTCTCTCGATTTTCTCCTGAGGCTGAGATTGTTTAATTAGGGTTACTTGCCGTTATTAAGACTCTTAATTCGGGCTATTTCTTCGTTGTCACTTTACCGAAAACTCAGTTGTGTGTGTACTTTACTAACTCGCCAATTCCACCTGTTTTTATTTGCAGCTCTCTCGACGTGCTCTTGTGTTTCTACGTCTCCTTACGGATAATTTGCCTCCGTTAAACTAACAATTATATATATATATATATATATATATATATATATATATTATATATATATATATATATATATATATTTATGGATGTATATATATATATATATTATTTTGGTCGCCTATTTGCTAACGCAGGGTTCTGCTAGTAGCGTGTAGTGATGCTTACCAGCTTCTTATCTCGAATTGGCGTGTACCGTGAACAAGGTGATCAGTACATACATGTATTATGCTTACCAGCACGAAGATGGTTCCTATGGTTAACGCTTTTCCTACTATTAGTTCAGTTGATAGCAACTATAGAGGGCCTTACCTGACCTTGCCAGGCCAGCCATGGGTTCTCTATTTAGTGCCCTAGCTTCTGCTACAATATTTTATCGTCAATTTATATCTTTATTCGCATTCTATATATTTTTTGTTACTTACTGTTACTATATCTTTCTTTTTTTTCTCTTTACTCTAACTACTTGTTTCTTTTCCTTTTCTTCTTTTCTTTTCCTTTTTTCTCGCTCCCACCCTCTTAGTGATCCGCCCTTTGTGTATGGGTTGTGGTGGGCATGATTTGGTTCTCACTACATATGTATGAGCTCCACTGCAGTACAACTTGCCACCGAGTGTGGTAGTAGTGTGCGTGCGAGTGCACGGGCGCTTCCTCCCTCTCCCCTCACGGAGGGGCTGGCGATCGTGCTGCCGCTTCTCCCACTGGCGATCGTGCTGCCGCTTCTCCCACACGTCTGCTCCACAGGGGGCTTGTGGCGCGCCCCTCCACTTGCGCCCTTTGCCGATGGTTCCGGACTGGTTCGGACCTTAGAGAGCCCCCACCACTTCTCATTCACGACAGCTATCCGCGGGTCGGACATCGGCTTTTTTTGCCGCTCGACTGTCTCAGACTCAGTGAGGCTTCGCGGAACCCCTGAAACGGAAAACGTCTCAGAACAACTCTCATCCCCTTGCATTCGCTGTAGGGCGGCAGTTCGCACTCTACTAAACGCCATCTCTGTACAGAGGTCTTCCCTGAGACAGAGACTCTGCCACCACCGCGGCAGCACAGCGCTTGTACTCCCCTTCGGACGGTACCTCCGTCATACACTGTGGGCAACCTTCGGTCTGTCTGATACAACTTCTCGAAACTCCGTTGCCTAGGAGAGCCTCCCGCTGGCGCCCAGCCCCGTCTGCCAGTGGTACCGCAGGCTGGTCGCTCTCAGTTGGCACCTCTGGTGACAGTAGATCCTCGTTTCCTTTCTTCGCACGCATCCCCGCGTCGCTTCGTACCGGCATACGCACCGCTCTGCTTAGGTTCATAGAGCCGCGTTGCTGCTGTCGCCGCTTGTTCCCAGGAGGAATACTTCACCTGCCCACTATTTGTAATGAGAAGATGGAGGTCAGTTGGTAGTAGCCCAGCACAGTAAGAGTCAGCGAGTGCGTCGAGGGCGATCCCCGCACTACGCTCCGCAACTGCCACACAAACTTGTTCGTATACTCCTTTGGGCATTCCACAACTCCCTCAGCAGCTGACTCTGCGGCATTGTTTTCTCGAGCCGTTCTGGCGCGGCACCCCTGTCAAGGGGCCTTCACTCCTACACCCCAGGCTCTGAGCTGTTGCGCCAGAGTTCTTTGGAGACAAGGGGAGAAGCTAAGCTGCTTCTAGGAAACTATTACTCTGCTTGACTGCAGCTCGCGATGATCCTTTAATACGGCTGAGGGCTCTCTCTCTATCATCGGTAGCATGCGTAATACTTTTGCAAGCAGCGAAATTCATCTCCCAGAGTTAAGCGGCCTAGCGCGTAGTAGTAACAAAAACAAGGAAAAAAAGAAAAGGCAAAAAAAAAACTCTTTCACTTGTATGAGCAGATTGAGGGAGAGTTGCCCTCGGGGGAGGAGACCAGCAGCGGCTAGGGACCTCTCCTGTTGGAGACAAACCCGACCTCGGCGTACCATTCCCAAGAAAGTGTATTCCCGCCAGGGGAAGTTCAGAAAGAATGCCTCTGCCGACTAGCAAGATATGACGGGCGATCAGTTGAGAGCTCTTCGTTTCCCTCGTCTTATACTTTCGTCTGTAAAACGTAGCGGGGGGAATGCTGTTGCTGCTGTCTCTTCTCTCTCTCTCTCTCTCTCTCTCTCACTCT
>NW_013572261.1:5335-5452 GCF_000499745.2 Eimeria mitis
TGGCTTGCCCTCGGGGGGGAGACCAGCAGCGGCTAGGGACCTCTCCTGTTGGAGACAAACCCGACATCGGCGTACCATTCCCAAGAAAGTGTATTCCCGCCAGGGGAAGTTCAGAAA
>NW_013572262.1:3433-3954 GCF_000499745.2 Eimeria mitis
CCCCTGCTGCAGCTGCTGCTGCAGGTATACATAGAGAACCCTGCAGCAGCAGCAGCAACAGCAGCAGCAGCAGCAGCACAGCAGCAGCAGCAGCAGCACAGCAGCAGCAGCACAGCAGCAGCAACAGCAGCACAGCAGCAGCAGCACAGCAGCAGCAGCACAGCAGCAGCAGTATATGAAGCTAACCCTAAACCCTAAACCCTAGAGGACCAAAGAGAAACTAACTGTGAAGTTCTTTCTATGGTAGAACACGAGGGTTTAGGGTTTAGGGTTTAGGGTTTAGGGTTTTACTTCTTAGCGAGCAGCAGAGGCAGCTGCAGCTCGAGGCTCAACGAAGTAGCAGTAACCTGATGCAGGCCGCAACACATGTAAACCCTAAACCCTAAACCCTAAACCCCCTGTTCTGCCTTCGCCTTGTTGTTGCTGCTGTCGCTGCTCTTACTGCTGCTATTCTTGCTGCTGCTGCTGCTGCTGCTGCTGTTGCTGCTGCTGCTGCTGCTGCTGCTGCTGCTGCTGCTGCT
>NW_013572262.1:4054-4413 GCF_000499745.2 Eimeria mitis
CAGCAGCAGCAGTATATAAAGCTAACCCTAAACCCTAAACCCTAGAAGACCAAAGAGAAACTAACTGTGAAGTTCTTTCTAGGGTAGAACATGAGGGTTTAGGGTTTAGGGTTTAGGGTTTAGGGTTTTACTTTTTAGCGAGCAGCAGAGGCAGCTGCAGCTCAAGGCTCAACGAAGTAGCAGTAACCTGATGCAGGCCACAACACATGCAAACCCTAAACCCTAAACCCTAAACCCTAAACCCCCTGTTCTGCCTTCGCCTTGTTGTTGCTGCTGTCGCTGCTCTTATTGCTGCTGTTGTTGCTGCTGCTGCTGCTGCTGCTGCTGCTGCTGCTGCTGCTGCTGCTGCTGCTGCTGCT
>NW_013572262.1:4513-4782 GCF_000499745.2 Eimeria mitis
AACCTCATGGCCTGCGTCCTCCAGCCAGCCGCCCAGCAGGGCCTTGACCTCTTCCATCGTGTAAACCCTAAACCCTAAACCCTAAACCCTAAACCCTAAACCCTAGACCCTAAACCCTAAACCCTAGTCCGGATCCCTGCACGTTGAGCCTGAGGTTCTCCCCAGTCTCCCTGGCTGTACCCCTTCTTGTCAGAGCCCCAAACCCTAAACCCTAAACCCTAAACCCTAAACCCTGATATTCACACAGCTCTGGCTCCACCAACCCCACC
>NW_013572262.1:5044-5811 GCF_000499745.2 Eimeria mitis
GCTAAACGCTATGATAACACTGTAACTTGAGTTTAGTCTCTGCTGTTATTCCTCGTATCCTACAGCTAAGCTGCAGCCACGACAGCAGCAGCAGCAGCAACAGCAGCAGCAGCAGCAGCAGCAGCAACAGCAGCAGCAGCTGTGTTTCTTGTTGTCTTTCTTCTCTAGGTTATTATAACTGCTGCTGCTTCTACTATGCAGCACAAAACCCTCCACACCAGACGCAAAACCCTAAACCCTAAACCCTAAACCCTAAACCCTAAACCCTAGCAGATGCCTCCCCAGGGAGGACGACAGGGCCTCGGCTGATCGGCTCCACCCAGCGCTCCCCTTCTGCAGCAGCAGCAGCAGCAGCAGCAGCAACAGCAGCAGCAGCAGCAGCAGCAGCAGCAGCTGGGTATGCTGTCCCAAGGGTGGGATGGCAGGGAGGGGGGCCCCCCGGGGGGCCCCCCCTCCTTCGAGGTTGCTGCCTGTGCTGCTGCTGCTGTGCCTCTGCCGCAGATAAACAGCAGCAGCAGCAGCAGCAGCAGCAGCATGAGCAGCAGCAGCAGCAGCGAGTCTCCTTCGTTGCAGCTGCGTATACTGAGGCTTGCAGGGGGCCCCTCTCTTCACTCTAGGGGTGGTGCTGCTGCTGCTGCTGCTGCTGCGGGGTGTACATACATCGCCACTGTTGATGGTTCTCTTATACGCACAGAAGGAGACAATCAGCAGATGCAAACCATCGAATTCTCCAGCTTTAAAGGTAGGGTTTAGGGTTTAGGGTTTAG
>NW_013572263.1:2617-5357 GCF_000499745.2 Eimeria mitis
CGATGGCTGCTGAGTTAGAGAAGCCGCAGCTGATTTTGTGTATATACATTTGTTGGTGGTTTGTCTCTGTTTTTTTTTCTTTTTTTTTTGTCTCCTTTTCTGCTGCTGCTGCTGTCTCCTTTTTTGTCTCCTCTAAACCCTCGTCACTCTTCCAGGGTAGCCGCACGCAACGGGACGGAGAAACAATACCTGCGGGGCAAACCCTAAACCCTAAACCCTAAACCCTAAACCCTAAACCCTAGAGGAAGTGAGAAGTCTCCACTGTTGTGCTTGAAACGAAAGACAAGCTTTCAGGGCATACCGTGTAGGGTTTAGGGTTTGCGGTAAGGGTTTAGGGTTTGTGTTTAGGGTTTACGCTTAGGGTTACGTTTAGGGTTTAGGATTTGCATGAAGGGTTTAGGGTTTGTGTTTAGTGTCTAGGGTTTACACTGATGGTTTAGGGTTTACGTTTAGATCTTATTGCTTCCATTTACACTTTATATGTAGGGTTTAGGGTTTAGAGTTTGCAATTAGGGTTTAGGGTTTACAGTTTGCAATTAGGGTTTAGGGTTTAGGGTTTAGAGTTTGCAATTAGGGTTTAGGTTTTAGGGTTTAGAGTTTGTAATTAGGGTTTAGGGTTTAGGGTTTAGGGTTTAGGGTTTGCGTACCCCGGGGTCCCGCGCCGACTTGTCCCTTTTCATTAAACCCCCAGCCCACGAGAATTTGGTGGTTTAGAGCAGCAAGACAGTGCGAGGAGCCGCAGGAGACAGCAGAGACAAAAGAAGCAAAAAAAGGAGGAGACAGAGAACGCGGCAGCTGAAAATACACAAACAAATACACCAAAATATAATTAGGGTTTAGGGTTTAGGGTTTAGGGTTTAGGGTTTTAGTTTCACATTGGTTATAACAGATGAGGAGGAACACAAGCAAGGATTCAAGCTTATTTCGGAGCTCCTGCTGCTGCTGCTGCTGTTTCTGCTGCTGCTGCTGCTGCTGCTGCTGCTGCTGCTGCTGCTGCTGACCTGCACGGGCAGCAGCGTCTGCTGCTGCTGCTGCAGCGTCCTCCCACACTGGCCCCGTGCTGTCTCTCCGCAGCACAAAAGAGAATTCCTAAACCCTCCTGCTGCTGCTGACCTGCATGCGCAGCAGCAGCAGCAGCAGCAGCAGCAGCAGCAGCAGATGGAGCAGAGCTAGCAGCAGAGAAGCAACAACCACTTGTCTGCATGAAAACCAGATCTTAGGGTTTAGGGTTTAGGGTTTAGGGTTTAGGGTTTAGGCCTCCTACCCCTCCTGATATAAAATAATAGAAGAAAAGTCGCTAGCAGCCACCGCTGTTGCCACCCCTCGCGCAGCTGCACGCAAACCCTAAACCCTAAACCCTAAACCCTAAACCCTAAACCCTAAACCACTGGGTGTTTTCAAGATCTTTTGCGGCAGCAGTCCTGAAGCTAGTCTGAGGGTTTGGGAATTTGCCTGTATTTTTAGGGTTTATGATAAGGGTTTAGGGTTTAGATTAGGGTTTAGGGTTTAGATTAGGGTTTAGGGTTTAGGGTTTACCTTCAGGGGAAACAGCCGCTGAGGGTTTGAGAGACGCCATCGGCTTGTGCTGTATGTGTCTCTCTAACACCCCATACGAGGCCCCCCGCTGCATGGGGGCCTTAACCCCCGCTGCACACAAACCCTAAACCCTAAACCCTAAACCCTAAACCCTAAACCCTAAACCCTAAACCCTAGGCGTTGGTTGGAGCCGCGAGAGAGGTGATAGGGCGGCAACTGCCTTCAGTTAGAATTCAGGGTTTACTTCTCCCCGCACCAGCAGACTAAACCCTAAACCCTAAACCCTAAACCCTAAACCCTAAACCCTAAACCCTAAACCCTCACCCATATCAATTCGCTGCTGATAGGTCGTCCCCNAAACCCTAAACCCTAAACCCTAAACCCTAAACCCTCACCCATATCAATTCGCTGCTGATAGGTCGTCCCCATCTCTGCGCCTCCAGGGCCACGGGTATCTCCAATAGCCAGCTGTATCTTCGAGTCGTCGCCAAACCTAAACCCCAAACCCTAAACCCTAAACCCTAAACCCTAAACCCTAAACCCTCGACTCTAAACAGCATGCTCGTTCCAGTCTCCCTGAAATGGCTAAGCAAAGGCCTATGAGGGTTTAGGTTTTAGGGTTTGCCAGTTAGGGTTTAGGGTTTAAGAATTGGGGTTTGGGGATACACAACTGGCTGTAGTGTTTGACAGCTAGGGCCTAGGGTTTAGGGTTTAGGGTTTAGGGTTTAGGGTCTGACGCAAAGGTGCCGCCATCTGCAGTGAGCACGAGAGTGTGTCGATCGCCGCATGCAGCCCCAGCAGCTTTTGCCTTTTCAGGTAAAACCACCTGCGCACACATCAAACCCTAAACCCTAAACCCTAAACCCTAAACCCTTGGTCCGTGAGCAGGGCTCTGGTTAGAGCTTGCAGGGTTTAGGGTTTAGGCCGAGCAATAGAGGGTTTAGAAGGCAGTGTATTTAGGGTTTAGGGTTTAGATTATTCTGAAGAAAAGTTTATGAAGGGCTGGCGAGGGTCTAGGGATTAGGGTTTAGGGTTTAGGGTTTAGGGTTTGCCTCGTGCATCGCCACGTGGTGCGTCTTAGGCCCCGTCGGCTTCAGCCCGCACTGGCCGTAGAGATTGTCGCCGCAGCAAACTGCAGCAGCAGCAGCAGCAACAGCAGCAGCAGCAGCAGCAGCAGCAGCAGCAGCAGCAGCAGCAGCAACAG
>NW_013572264.1:0-345 GCF_000499745.2 Eimeria mitis
TATATATATATATATATATATATATATATATATATTTATATAGAGACAGAAACATAAAGAGACAGCTACTGCTGTGTTTATATAAAGACAGAGACAGAAACATAAAGAGACAGATGCTGCTGCCTTCATATAGAGACAGAGACAGCTGCTGCTGTGTTTATATAGAGACAGAGACAGAGACAGAGAGAGACAGCTGCTGCTGTGTTTATATAGACAGAAACATAAAGAGACAGCTGCTGCTGTCTTTATATAGAGACAGATACATAGAGAGATAGAGCTGTAGCTAGCTACAGCTAAGAAGGAACGCGAGGCGGTGGGGTGGTGTTTTGCTGTGTGATACTTTTG
>NW_013572264.1:445-602 GCF_000499745.2 Eimeria mitis
TCAAACCCCCTTCGCTGAAGGTGCCTATACACCCCAGGGTGTATAGGCACCTTCTAAGAGAAAGGCAAAGCAGCGGCTACACAGAATACTAGCTACAGCTAGCTACAGCTAGCTACAGCTAGCTACAGCTAGCTACAGCTAGCTACAGCTAGCTACA
>NW_013572264.1:702-828 GCF_000499745.2 Eimeria mitis
GAAGGAACGCGAGGCGGTGGGGTGGTGTTTTGCTGTGTGATACTTTTGTCTTCAGCTGTATATATATATATATATATATATACATATATATATATATATATATATATATATATATATATATATATA
>NW_013572264.1:1177-2133 GCF_000499745.2 Eimeria mitis
TATACTGAGGCAGAAACGCATGCAGCCAGCTGCTGGGGCTGCCTCGCTCGAACCCTAAACCCTAAACCCTAAACCCTAAACCCTAAACCCTAAACCCTTAAAAAATATAATTTAAAAAGCTGGTTCTTTCGAGTGAATAAAAATTAGGGTTTAGGGTTTAGGGTTTAGGGTTTAGGGTTTAGCGGCAACAACAACAAAGGGATGTGTGTAGTATCTCTCTCTATGCTCGAAGCCCTACAGCTACAAACCCTAAACCCTAAACCCTAAACCCTAAACCCTCGACCCTAAATCCTACTTTCCACCAACACCCCCAAACCCTAAACCCTAAACCCTAAACCCTAAACCCGACTGTTCACCAACACCGCCAAACCCTAAACCCTAAACCCTAAACCCTAAACCCTCGACCCTAAACACTAAACCCTAAACCCTAAACCCTAAACCCCCGATGACGGCTCTAGCAGAGCTCGACGAATTCAAAAAGTTTTTGGCGGAGGCCATCGCGGCTTTTGGCCTGGACACTGAAGTCTTCGTAGGCAAGCAAACCCTAAACCCTAAACCCTAAACCCTAGGCCCTAGGCCCTAAACCCTAAAGCCTAGGCGCTAAACCCTAAAGCCTAGGCCCTAAACACTAAACCCTAGGCCCTAAACCCTAGGCCCTAGGCGCTAAACCCTAAACCCTAGGCCCTAAACCCTAAAGCCTAGGCCCTAAACCCTAGGCCCTAGGCCCTAAACCCTAAACCCTAGGCCGCTAGTTTTAAGGCTTAAACCCTAAGCCGTACACTCTAAACCCTAAACCCTAAACCCTAAGCCATACATTCTAAACCCTAAACCCTAAACCCTATGTTGTAGACCCTACCCTAAACCCTAAACCCTCAATTCTAAACCCTAAGCCCTAAACCCTTTATCGTGGTGATAAACCCTCATCTGTCTATACAGCTGAACCCTTTTGCTGCTGC
>NW_013572264.1:2396-2663 GCF_000499745.2 Eimeria mitis
TGCTGCTGCTGCTGCTGCAGAGTATACACTCGGGGTGCTGGAGGCGTCAGCAGGTATAGGAACAGCAGCAGCAGCAGCAGCAGCAACACCAGAGCAGCAGCAGCAGCAGAAGCAGCAGCTAGAAAAGGAGATATACGAAACCCTCAGTCTCTCCCTAGATGACTGCTCGCAGCAGCAGCAGCAGCAGCAGCAGCAGCAGCAGCAGCAGCTGGAGGAGTTCTGCTGCCAATGCGCAGCTAAGTGGGTTGACGTTGTGCTGCCTGCTGC
>NW_013572264.1:2763-2899 GCF_000499745.2 Eimeria mitis
GCACGGGGGGCCTGAGGATGAGATAGCAAGGCGTATTCGAGAGGTAATGCATGCACTGCTGCTGCTGCTGCTGCTGCTGCTGCTGCTGTTGCTGTTGCTGCTGCTGCAGCTGTGTCGCTGCTGCTACTGCAGCAGC
>NW_013572264.1:2999-5896 GCF_000499745.2 Eimeria mitis
CAATGCGCAGCTAAGTGGGTTGACGTTGTGCTGCCTGCTGCAGCGCAGCAGCAGCAGCAGCAGCGGCAGCAGACGTTCGAGGCTGTCTTATGTAAAAGCACCGCAGCAGCAGCACCAGCAGCAGCAGCAGCAGCAACAGCAGCAGCAGCAGCAGCACTACCACACGGGGGGCCTGAGGATGAGATAGCAAGGCGTATTCGAGAGGTAATGCATGCACTGCTGCGGCTGCTGCTGCTGCTGCTGCTGTTGCTGCTGCTGCTGTTGCTGCCGCTGCTGCTGCTGCTGCTGCTGTTGCTGTTGCTGCTGCTGCAGCTGTGTCGCTGCTGCTACTGCAGCAGCTGCTGCTATCGCATGAACTGCTTCCATTGTGTTTCTTTCGCCGCCTTGCTGCTTCTGCTGTTGCTGCTGCTGCTGCTGCTGCTGCTGTTGCTGCTGCTGCTGTTGCTGCTGCTGCTGCTGCTGCNTGCTGTTGCTGCTGCTGCTGCTGCTGCTGCTGTTGCTGCTGCTGCTGTTGCTGCTGCTGCTGCTGCTGCAGCGTGTGGTGCAGCAGTACGGGTATGAAATCGACGAGACGGTTGAGTGTGACGAAGAGGGAAAGCTGCAGCTGCAGCAGAGCAGCAGCAGCAGCAGCAGCAGCAGCAGCAGCAGCAGCAAGAAAGAAGGCTACGATATGGGCATTTGGAGCAACGACAACAGAGCACGAGTACCGCAAACCCTAAACCCTAAACCCTAAACCCTAAACCCTAGACCCTAAACCCTAAACCCTAGACGCTAAACCCTAAACCCTAGACCCTAAACCCTAAACCCTAAACCCTAGTTTAGGGTTTTGTTGTGCTGCGTATACACCCCGTTCTCCGCAGGTTGCTCAAGCGTCTCAGGCGGCTCGCGCCAAGGCAAAGGCAGACCACGAGATGTCAGCCAAACCCTAAACCCTAAACCCTAAACCCTAAACCCTTGCTAAACCCTTGCTAAACCCTTGCTAAACCCTAAACCCTCGCTAAACCCTGAAGCCGAGTGCATCGTTACTTTTGGGGATTAGGGTTTCTTTAAACCCCGCATATGTGTGCTCTTGCTGTTGCTGCTGCTGCTGCTGCTGCTTTTGCTGCTGCTGCTGCTGCAGGGAAGTGCAGCGCAACAAGCAGCAGCAGCTGCTGCAGCAGCAGAAGATGGAAAAGGAGAAGCAGCGGGTAGCGCGAAAGGAGAGGAAAGCAGGCCGCTAGCTGCTGCAGCTGCTGCAGCTGCTGCAGCTCGTGGCTGCTGCAGCGAGAAGCACTGCGCAGCAGCAGCAGCTAGCTGCTGCCTGCTGCAGCTAGCCACAGGATCTGACAGCAGCAGCAGCAGCAGCAGCAGCAGCAGCNAGCTAGCTGCTGCCTGCTGCAGCTAGCCACAGGATCTGACAGCAGCAGCAGCAGCAGCAGCAGCAGCAGCTAGCTGCTGCTTGCTGCAGCTAGCCACAGGCCCCCAGTTCCCTAGTTAACGGTAGCTAGCTAGCTGTGCGTGCACAGCTAGCTAGCATATTTATTTAGCTAGCTAGCTGCAGCTAGCTGTAGCTAGCTAGACACACAGCTAGCTGTAGCTAGCTGTGTGTCTGCATGCAGCTAGCTAGCCAGCGCCAGCGTAGCTAGCTAGCTAGCTGGCTATCTAGCCAGCTAGCTAGCTAGCTAGCTAGCTAGCTAGCTAGCTGGCTAGCTGTGGCTAGCCAGCGCCTCCTCCACGAGCCCCCGTGCGCGTGAAGGAGAGAGGTTGGGGTGTATCGACAGCAGAGCGCCAAGCAGCGCCCCCGGCTGCTGCCTGCGAACAAACCCTAAACCCTAAACCCTAAACCCTAAACCCTAGACCCTGAATCGTAAACAAGAACGAAACCGCACATCTCCCTCCCCCCAGTACTCCACACAAAGGGTTTAGGGTTTAGGGTTTAGGGTTTAGGGTTTACTTTTGTTTTTGTTTCAACAGCTGCTGCAAGTCCTCTGCAGCCTTTCTCTCTGTCTCCTCTTGTGACCCCTGCGCACCCAAACCCTAAACCCTAAACCCCAAACCCTAAACCCTAAACCCTAAATCCTAAACCCTAATCCTAAACCCTAAACCCTAGGATTCAAGCCTAAGGCTGTGCAGGCTGTATCTCTCATCATGCAGTAAGAAGGAGTATTTAGGGTTTAGGGTTTAGGAGTGTTTAGGTTCTAGGGTTTAGCAGCTTCTAGGGTTTAGGGTTTAGGGTTTAGGGTTTGTACATCGTCAGCCAGCAGTGTCTTCGCATTGGGGTCCCCTCGGGCGAGCGCAGCGACGTACAGGCGCAGCGCCTGCAGCCAAACCCTAAACCCTAAACCCTAAACCCTAAACCCTAAAACCCTAGCAAGTAGGGGATGCATCGCGCTGCGCCTGAAAGCCCTCCCCCAAACCCTAAACCCTAAACCCCAAACCCTAAACCCTAAACCCTAAACCCTTACTTTGTTTGTTAGCTCCCCTCTATCTGCTTTAAGCAGAGCCGGGGCCAAGTCCTTCGCGCTGCAAGGAGTATACACAAAAAAATAAAATAAAAAAAAATAAATAAAAGAAAATATACAATGCATGCATGCATGCGATATGAGCTGCCTATACACCCCAACACTCATATCACATGCATGCATGCATGCATGCATGCATGCGATATGAGCTACCTATACACCCCAAACATCGCATTCATGCATGCATGCATGCATGCACGCATGCGATATGAGCTGCATATACACCCTAAATATCGCATGCACGCATGCATGCATGCACGCATGCATGCATGCATGCATGCGCTACGAGCTGCCTATACACCTGAACTCTCACCGTATCGAGTCAACTGGAGATACACCCCGCAGGGCAGCGGCCAAACCACCGACGAGAAAAGAAGCACAGCGACGCGGAGACAC
>NW_013572265.1:0-1066 GCF_000499745.2 Eimeria mitis
GACCAACGACATGCAACAATGTTAAAGACGTAAGTGAATCACCGGATAAGCGCAAACCGAAGCCATGCAAGCCGTTTGTACCTGCACAGGAAATTGACGTGCCGTTATGGCTGTGCAGTCGCCTGCCGAACTCGAACGATTATCGATCACAGACATCCGGACTGCATCCACACCCAGCGCGAACACCTCAAGGCACCCCGCCTGAAATCAGAAACAATAGAGGCCTCCGCTCAAGGGTACGCCCGATCTTGCGTTGCCAAGGTCCTAGACGATGCGTTGCGGTTTCAGCCTTGTTTTGTCCAGGCCCCATAGGCGTTCAACGACGTTTGTCAGCTCGGTGCACCGTCGACCGCTGTCCAACACTGAAGAACTCTGCTTCGTCGCAGAGCAACACCCCTCAAACATAGCCACCAGCCTGCCGTCGATACTACTGACTACTTGACACCAAGTTGTCTCTGCTGCTTCCAACCACGTAGTGCGCTGCACACACAGTGCCTATCGAATTCACTGAGAACAGTTATCCTGTCCACTCTGTCTCGCAAACGTATTAACCATCGACAGTGCGCACCGCCCCAGGAAACAACAAGCAAACGCACGCCGAAAGCAAAATGGATTCCCACGTCTTCTCACACGCTTACTCCATGCATCTCAACGCATGCAGATGCGCACCCTTGACTTCCATCGGAAACCTCCAAACGTAAACGGAGCCATGCGCGCACCCACCCCACCCAACGGGTTTGCTCCCAATGCATACTGCCTGTGCACAAAACAGACGATGTCGCAAACAAAAAACACGCTCCACAGCTTCACGGCCGTACTCCCAAGCAAACTGCGCAACGCCGCCATTCTCACTCGCTCCGATCCGCTTGAGAACCGCCATGTGCTGCCTGTATGCGCCTACCAACCAACCGATCTGTCTTCACCCAAGGCGACCCACCGAAACGCAACCTTAGTGTCAACCTCAAAACGAGGCAGCAGCCTGCATCGGAACGCATGTGGAAGCGTCTCCGTTTCGCAGACCAACGACATGCAACAATGTTAAAGACGTAAGTGAATCACCGGATAA
>NW_013572265.1:1166-1907 GCF_000499745.2 Eimeria mitis
TCTCGCGTTGCCAAGATCCTAGACAATGCGTTGCGGGTTCAGCCTTGTTTTGTCCAGGCCCCATCAGCGTTCAACATCGTTTGTGGGCTTGGTGCACCGTCGACCGCTGTCGAACACTGACGACTCTGCTTCGTCGCAGAGCAACACCCCTCATACATAGCCACCAGCCTGCCGTCGATACTACTGACTACTTGACACCAAGGGGGCGCTGCTGCTTCCAACCACGTAGTGCGCTGCACACGCAGTGCGCATCAAAGCCCAAAGCAAAATGGATTCCCACGTCTTCTCACACGCTTACTTCATGCATCTCAACGCATGCAGATGCGCACCCTTGACTTCCATCGGAAACCTCCAAACGTAAACGGAGCCATGCGCGCACCCACCCCACCCAACGGGTTTGCTCCCAATGCATACTAGCTGTGCGCAAAACAGACGATGTCGCAAAACCAAAAAAACGCTCCACAGCTTCACGGCCGTACTCCCAAGCAAACTGCGCAACGCCGCCATCCTCGTTCGTTCCGATCCGCTTGAGAACCGCCATGTGCTGCCTATATGCGCCGACCGGCCAACCGATCTGCTTTCACCCAAGGCGACCCACCGAAACGCAACCTTAGTGTCAACTTCAAAACGATGCAGCCACCTGCATCGGAATGCATGTGGAAGCGTCTCCTTTTCGCAGACCAACGACATCCAACAATGTTAAAGACGTACGGGAATCACCGGATAAGCGCAAACCCAAGC
>NW_013572265.1:2007-2543 GCF_000499745.2 Eimeria mitis
GGAACCGCCATGTGCTGCCTGCATGCGCCTACCAACCAACCGATCTACCTTCACCCAAGGCGACCCACCGAAACGCAACCTTAGTGTCAACTTCAAAACGATGCAGCCACCTGCATCGGAACGCATGTGGAAGCGTCTCCGTTTCGCAGACCAACGACATCCAACAATGCTAAAGACGTACGTGAATCACCGGATAAGCGCAAATCGAAGCCATGCAAGCCGTTTGTACCTGCACAGGAAATTGACGTGCCGTTATGGCTGTGCAGTCGCCTGCCAAACTCGAACGATTGTCGATCACAGACATCTGGATTGCATCCACACACAGCGCGAACAACTCAAGGCACCCCGCCTGAAATCAGAAACAACAGAGGCCTGCGCTCAAGCCTGCGCCTGATCTTGCGTGCGGGGCGGATTCACGTTTGTTTTGTCCAGGCCCGATACGCGTTCAACAACGTTTGTGGGCTTTGTGCACCGTCCACCTCTATCGGACCGTCGCGACTCCCCTTCGTCGCAAAGCAACGCCCCTCATACATAGC
>NW_013572265.1:2595-3159 GCF_000499745.2 Eimeria mitis
AACCACGTAGTGCGCTGCACACACTGTGCCTATAGAATTCACGGAGAACAGGTATCCGGTCCACTCTGTCTCGCGAACGTCTTAAGCATCGAGAATACTCATCACCCCAAAAAACAGCGCAGAAGAGCACGCCCAAAGCGGAATGAATTCTCACATGTTATCACAGGGTTACACCATGCATCCCAACGCATGCACATGCACGCCCGTGACTACCATCGGAAAGCTACAAACGTAAACGAAGCCGTGTAGGCACACAGCCCAGCCTACGGGTGTACTCCCATGTGCATACTTCCTGCACAAACAAGGGACAATATTGCAAAAACAAAGAAGCCTAAGAAACGGCGGTGGCGTACTCGCACACACACTCTGCAGCGCTACCGTGCACACAGACCCAGGTCTGCTAGGCAACTGATCTATACTTCGTATATACGCCTACCGCCCGACGGGCCTGATTTTAACCAAGGCGACTGACGCAACCTTAGTGCCAACATCAGACGATGCAGTCGAATGCGTGGGCGCCCACGTGGGCGAGCTTCGTTTTCGCTGACCAAAGCCACTCAAAAG
>NW_013572265.1:3272-3481 GCF_000499745.2 Eimeria mitis
TTCGATCACAGACATCTGGATTGCATCCACTCCCAGCGCGAACAACTCAAGGCACCCCGCCCGAAATCAGAAACAACAGAGGCCTGCGCTCAAGCCTGCGCCTGGTCTTGCGTTGCCAAGGTCCTAGACAATGCGTTGAGGGTTCAGCCTTGTTTTGTCCAGGCCCCATCAGCGTTCAACATCGTTTGTGGGCTTGGTGCACCGTCGAC
>NW_013572265.1:3581-4281 GCF_000499745.2 Eimeria mitis
CGCCTGTTTTGTCCAGGCCGCATAGGCGTCCAACGACGTTTGTGGGCTTGGTGCACAGTCGACCTCTGTCGGACGCTGACGACTCTGCTTCGTCGCAGAGCAACGCCCCTCATACATAGCCACCAGCCTGCCGTCGATACTACTGACTACTTGACACCAAGTTGTCGCTGCTGCTTCCAACCACGTAGTGCGCTGCACACGCTGTGCCTATCGAAATCACGGAGAACACTTATCCTGTCCACTCTGTCTCGCAAACGTATTAACCATCGACAGTGCGCACCGCCCCAGCAAACAACAAAGAAGAGCACGCCCAAAGCAAAATGGATTCCCACGTCTTCTCACACGCTTACTCCATGCATCTCAACGCATGCAGATGCTCACCCTTGACTTCCATCGGAAACCTTCAAACGTAAACGGAGCTATGCGCGCACCCACCCCACCCAACGGGTTTGCTCCCAATGCATACTGCCTGTGCACAAAACAGACGATGTCGCAAAACCAAAAAAGGCTCCACAGCTTCACTGCCGTACTCCCAAGCAAACTGCGCAACGCCGCCATCCTCACTCGTTCCGATCCGCTTGAGAACCGCCATGTCCTGCCTGTATGCGCCTACCAACCAACCGATCTGCCTTCACCCAAGGCGACCCACCGAAACGCAACCTTAGTGTCAACTTCAAAACGGTGAAGCCGCCTGCATCGG
>NW_013572265.1:4381-4511 GCF_000499745.2 Eimeria mitis
TGCAGCAGCCTGCATCGGAGCCCATGTGGAAGCGTCTCCTTTTCGCAGACCAACGACATGCAACAATGTTAAAGACGTACGTGAATCACCGGATAAGCGCAAACCCAAGCCATGCAAGCCGTTTGTACCT
>NW_013572265.1:4611-5043 GCF_000499745.2 Eimeria mitis
CGATTTGGAAGCGTCTCCTTTCCGCAAAACCGAGCCACCCAAAAATGTTAAAGACGTACGGGAATCACCGGATAAGCGCAAACCGAAGCCATGCAACCCGTTTGCACCTGCAGAGGAAATTGACGTGCCGTTATGGCTGTGCAGTCGCCTGCCAAGCTCAAACGATTGTCGATCACAGACATCTGGATTGCATCCACACCGAGCGCAAACACTTCCAGGCACCCCGCCTGAAATCAGAAACAGCAGAGGTTTGCGCTCAAGGCTGCGCCTGATCTTGCGTTGCCAAGATCCTAGACGATGCGTTGCGGGTTCAGCCTCGTTTTGACCAGTCCCCATAAGCGTTCGACGACGTTTGTGGGCTTGTGCACCGTCGACCCCTGTCGAACACTGACGACTCTGCTCCGTTGCAGACCTACCAGACCAGCGCACCTC
>NW_013572265.1:5299-5716 GCF_000499745.2 Eimeria mitis
ATCTCAACGCATGCAGATGCGCACCCTTGACTTCCATCGGAAACATCCAAACGTAAACGGAGCCATGCGCGCACCCACCCCACCCAACGGGTTTGCTCCCAATGCATACTGCCTGTGCACAAAACAGACGATGTCGCAAAACCAAAAAAGGCTCCACAGCTTCACTGCCGTACTCCCAAGCAAACTGCGCAACGCCGCCATCCTCACTCGTTCCGATCCGCTTGAGAACCGCCATGTGCTGCCTATATGCGCCTACCAACCAACCGATCTGCTTTCACCCAATGTGACCCACCGAAACGCAACCTTAGTGTCAACTTCAAAACGAGGCAGCAGCCTGCATCGGAGCCCATGTGGAAGCGTCTCCGTTTCGCAGACCAACGACATCCAACAATGTTAAAGACGTACGTGAATCACCGG
>NW_013572266.1:0-5045 GCF_000499745.2 Eimeria mitis
AAGTACTGGAAGCAGAATGCCCCGTTCCCCCAAACCCCTATGCAACTGAAGTGCTACATATTGGAAAGGGTGGCGCGCATAGGATTTGATTAGAATGCCATTTGTGCTGGAGTGTTAATGCTAGGTGTGCAAAAATGTCGAAATGGGTAGATGCCCTGTCGGGTACCTGGTAGAATAGTATGTGTGTAGCTAGCGTGTGTAGGGAATGCGCCACTGCGTCCCGTAGAATCAGCAGGGCGGTCCCGCTGGATGGGAATTCGCTTGGCGGAGTGCCAGCATATTGAGTTGCAGTGTTGTTTATTTTTCAGCTCTTTAAACGGCCCTGGACGGTGCTAGCTAGAGAGAGGGGCCGCGGGTCAGGCTGAAGCGGAAGACCAAGAAATATATGCTTGACTTTACCGCCGATGGACACTTTTAAGCTTTGACCGAAAGGTCTTACTTCCACCACCACTGTAAGTGCGGAGCTCGCGGAAATCCCGCTTTCGCATCAGTAAGTGCGTTCATGTAGCAGCGTGCAAAAGGGGAGCACAGCAGTGCTCCATGTGGCCTAAAGTCTCACCGAGTACTGCTGTACAAGAAGCACACAATCATTTTGCTGAAGCTGCTGCTGATGCCTATTGATAGACAGCTGAGATTGACCACCTACCTGCAGCATTTACGCAGTTATGGTGGTCAGAATTTACGATCTACGGTTACAGCTTATTGCCGGGTTTTAAGGGTTCTAGTGTCTAGCATTCACGGCTTAAGGGTGACGCTGGTCTTGGCCCCCAGGGCTTTGGGCTTTGGTTTTAGGGTTTACTGTCGACAGTCTAGCTTCCAGGTTTCACGACATATGGTAGCAGTTTACTAGTATAGTTAAAGGGTTTTGTTTAGGACTTATTCTTTAACGTATTGCTTAGTATTAAATTTAGGTTGTAGTGTTTCATGTTTAGGGGTTAGGGGTTAGGGTTCTGTGGTTTAGAACCTAGTGTAGGATTGTCTGTGTGAATTTTGTACCTGTTGTGAGAAATTCCCCTTCAAAAGGACCAGTATAAGGGGAGTTTGGTGCCTTAGAAGTCATATGACCCTCGGAACTTGATCCCTCTCACGTCAGTAGATGCACCAGTCACTGCCAGCAGCTCTGCGTCTTGTGCCCCCAACAACAACACAAAAGCATATGAAAAACACAATCGTGAGGCCTAGCAGGGATTCAAATTCCTTCACACGATGGGGTGTTACGAATCCACAACACTAGAGGTACTGCGGGCCCTAAAAGCTGATGATGTGAGGGGAGAGCCGTCAGTCCCTCACATGCTATGCCGAGATTTGTTCAAGATAACGTAGAATACTTCACTTTAGTATAAATATTTGCAGTTAATCTTTACGTATTCATGGGTTGTACCTCTGAAGGACTACTGTGGGGCGCATCTGTAGAACCCCACAGCTGAGTATAGCGAGCTGGCAGGCATTAGCTATCGTCCTGATACAGCAAAATAACAAACTAACAAAGGTTAAAGGAAATTACTTCTCTCAGTTTCTTCTCCAAAATTGTTCTGTTCCGCAACCTCTCTAGAGCAGGCGCTGCTGCCTTTGGAACAGCGCGAGGAGACAGCGAAGCATGTTGCAACACCTTTTACACCAAGGCTCATGCCAGCCTCTCCTGTAGTCATACCAATGCCACTTCGTAAAGAATGTTTAATGCAGTCACCAATGTTACACTCAATGTACATCAATAAGCACTCACAGACGCTTCCACTGTTCATACTACCCTCACTCATTTCACAACGAGCACGACATTTTTGCCTTGATTGTAGTGAGTATTCACTACATTATACCTTAGACGGAAGAAGCAACTACGCGCTGTTAGGACTTTGGGACTTCCAAGCGCAGCTGATAGGAGAGGCTATAGACCAATCTTCCCTCATGCTACCTACAGGAAGGGGTTTGGAAAGAACACCGATCACCGCACCGGCACCTGAACCTGTGACAATGCTGCCCCCCGAAATCGCTACTCCAAGAGTCAATAAGCTGCATAGACTGGCACCCAGCCGAGCTGGACGGTCCAATCTTAAGGACCACACCGAGGAACCCCCCGAAATCCGGCTACTGCGCATGCAGGAGCAGTTCCAACAGGTAATGGAATTTGCTCTGCACAGAATTGCCAGCACCTTCGACCGTTCGTTTTCATCGAGCGATCGAAGGGAGGGTTTGTTTCGTTCTCCCCCGGGCTACAACAGAGAGCGCCCTAGGGAATGGTTAATGCAAATTAATCAGTACCAGAATGCCCTACAAATGGACGAAGAGGCGAGACTCGCTGATATGGTCTCATTTCTAACAGGAAGAGCGTTGGCGCACTATTGTACAACAAAGAGAAGGGCACCAGAACTGATGCCGACGACCTGGGAACAACTTGAAGGTTTCATTATGCAAAGGTTTGGCACGACGCCCGTGGTGACGACTATTCGCAAACTCAAAGAGATCGAATACAACGGCAACTTCGAAGAGGTAGTGGAAAGGTTTTCCAGTGTGCTGGCGGAAGGGGTAAAACCGCCAAAAGAGACTCTTAAAGAGTCGTTCTTCTCAAGACTCCGCTATGACATGGTAAAGAGGGTGCTGAAACATGAGTTTGCTTCTTGGCTAGATACCGGGGAGCAGATGCTAGCCATGAGGGCCCTTGTCGCAAACCGAGTAGCTACTTGGTACGAGTATACGACTGAAAACTTCAGACAAGAAGTGAAGGGACGTGACAAGCTGATCAGAGAAGGCTGGGTACTGAATAGCAAACAGGATAAGAGGCAAACCCACGTCAAGGGATGGAACTCAGAACAAACGATGCAGGAAACCAACGAAGGGGGCACAGAAAAGCAGAGGGGTACACATTACCAAAGGGACACTAAACAGGCCAGGGAAAGAGAAAAGGGGGCACAGGTGCAATGCTACTCTTGCAGTGGGTATGCGCGTCGGGCAAAAGACTGTCCAAATGAGAAGCTAGAGTGTAGGAGAAACGGAAGTCGATGTAACAAGTGTGGGAGACTTGGCCACTGGGCCAGGTTGTGCCCATCAGGCGTTCAGACTAGGAAAGAAGCATCTGTACACGTGAAGCGAGAGCAAACGGACACTCACCAGGGAAACGGCAGGGGCTAGGTGGTTTAGGGGTGAACCGAGCTAGGCCAACGAAAAGCGAACAGCAGAGGGCTGAGAGGCTTGTGGCTCATGAAAGCCTTTGCTGCACTGAGGAAAACACCCCACACAATGCTGAGTCTAAAGATAGCATTCGTACTAAACGAGATCGGACGTCCAAGCAAGAGGGGCAGCTGAGAGAGCGGGTGATTCAACATGAGGCAGTGCGCATGCAAATCGGGTTGAAAGACCCTCAGAAGAGCGCTGAAGCTGAGAACGTGAAGGCATTTGAGGGATGGCATAGTGCAAAACCAAAGGGCTTGCCGATAAGGGCGAGAAGTTCTGACGTGGAACAGCAACAAGCGCCCAAGGATGAGGCGCTGAGTGATAGCTACTCGAAAGGTACACAAATAATGTGCTCAGAGTATAGCAATGGTGCCCAGAATAGGGGCCATTGGCTGGGCGCTGAAATTGACCTAGTCACGCAAAGTCTTGGTAATAAATTCAATAGGACTCAGCTGGGGCCCAGGCAACAAGCAGAAGCAGAGGCAGAACACGCACAATCTGCAAGGGGGCCAGATACACAAGATGTACAATTCATCAACTGCAGACAGCTGAAAGGCCCTGAGACAGAAGGCGAATTGGGGCTACACGCATTAGAGCGGTGGCCTGAGACAGACGGCAAAGTGGGGTTGCATGCATTAGAGCGGTGGCCTCTAGATCATTCGAAGGAAATAGGGGGGCAGACAGCTCTTATCAATTATGGTAGAGGTCTGGAACGTCGGATAAAGAGAGCCCGATTCCCAATTGGCTAGCTGCAGCATATGGGGGGAGCTGTAATGCCTGGCCGCGTCTATGTCCCGCGTGCGCAACCCGCTAGAGTGTCGTAGTGCGTAACTATTTCGTGTAGGATCTACGGTGCTAATCGTTAATAGTAGTTACGTAGACAATTTAGTGGACAAATATTAGAGGAAAATAGTTCACCGGGCCCGATCTCTTCGCCAATCCGTTCGCCCCTAACTCGGCGATCGGCCGGCCAGATCTTAGAACCGCGGGGGACGCCGACGTGGGGCCGCCACGCTGCGGCCCGCCTACGTTCCGCGGTGACTCTGCCTCTAACGAGGCAGTCGGCTATCCTCGGCTAACCACCTTCACTCTACAATTTGGTTAACTAACTTTAAAATTTTGAACGCAATTATAGATTTCCGTCCTGTTTTTGCCCACTAGGTGTCTACAGCTGTGCATTGTAGTGCCAATGCACTACAGGAGCAGGGCATATGTGGGTGTTGCCTGTGCAGATACAGGGTGAAGAAGTCGAAGCCCCTGTGGACACGGGTGCCAGTAGGTCATTTGTAGTGCACTAGCACTACAAGCAAGTGCTGTTACTATAGTAACTAAATTAGCGGCCATAAGTACAGGGAGATAGAATAAGTGCGACCTAAATTACAAATATAAGCTAATTTAGAATAGAGGGACGAATAGGGCAGACCAATTGCTAAAGTAGTAGTCTTATAGAAAGAAGGAGGCGCCGGTGCAGCGTTGCCAGGGACGACCGTCCCCCGCGACTAGCGACCCATTGAGGGATTGCTAGCGGAAGGTCATGGGCCCAAGAGGAGAGAGATATTTTCTCGAGCAAAATTCCTTTGAAACTGCGCAATTAACTGACATTTTCGACTAATTAATCGCTGTACTGTTGAAACTTTGCGTAAACCTCAGTTTCGTAGAGGAATACGGTTGCTAGTTCACCCAGAGGTCATTACATTTGGGGGCTGTTCCGGGAACCCTTTGAAGGTGAATTTCCAATCTCATTGAAACAGAGTTACCTACTTAAACTCTTAAAAATCCTTCTTATCTTACCAAATAACCGGAGAGTCGAGTTCGACGAACGGGAAACGACGGAAACGAACGACGGCAGGGACTAACTCCGCTTGGCTAGTCGGAAGAAA
>NW_013572266.1:5145-10536 GCF_000499745.2 Eimeria mitis
TCCACCAAGAATTCTAAGAAAACAAATTCGGAAACGCGAAAATCCAAGGCTAGGAAGGAGATTTCCACCAAAAGGAAGATTAACAACGTGGAAGAGAACAAGGGAACGGAAGTGAAGGGGACAGGCGTAACGCCTAACAATGCGGAGTTGACTATGGATTGGAAAAAGGAGTTGGCCTCACTCATCCGACAAATGAGGGATGAAGGACGAGCATTTGCTGAAGAAATGAAGGCTAGGAGTCGAGAAGGGATGGGAGAAGGTCAGAGGAATCAGAGCGAATCGGTAGCGGAGGAAATATTCCGATCGAAAATGGCTGCGACCGAAGATGGGGCCGATCTGAGGACCTTTCTTAGTTTGACGGAGCAAGAGTTTCGAGAAATGAAAATTTCGGAGGATCAATGGGGATTATTGGTGAGGAAGTATTTAACCGGACGGGCTGTTAAGCAATGGGATTATATATATCGATCGGGGATAGACATGACAAATTGGTCTCTAGTGCGTGAAAGGCTCTGTGAGAGGTTCTGCGTTTTACCACGGCATGGTATGATACTTAAAATGAAGGAAAATGTATGGAAGGGAGACTATAATGAGTATACTAATGCGTTTACGGATATAGTGATTACAGGAGAAGAGATGCCCGAGGAAGAATTGGCTATATTTTATCTAGCGGGATTGCCTGAGGACATAGGAGATAAGTTGACGAAACGTGGGAAGAGGGAATTCCCGACTTGGCATGAAGCAGCAAAGGCGTTAAGAGAGTACGTTGTTCCGATGAATGCGTGGCGATCAAAGAGAAAACGCGCGGTGCGGGAAATGCAGGACGCGGAAGGGCAATCGGGCACGGCAGAAGGCAATCCCAAGGCGGAGGGAGAAAAGAATACCGGCAAAGCGGAAGGCTCGAATTGTGTAACGCGAAAGGCTACACCGTCAGGCAGAGTAGCGACAGAAGGGGAACGAGATGCGATACGTTGTTATGAGTGTACAGGAAGGGGACATATGGGAAGGGACTGCCCTCTGCGTAATGGAGTAATAAGAAGAAGAGGAGAGACTTGTTCTAAGTGTGGAGGAAAGGACCATTATGCAAGAGACTGTGCGACTGTGCGACGAATAATGGTAGGAAGCCAGAGAGTAAATATGGGAACGAGTACGGAGATGAAAGAGGGAGTCAACCGGTCAAACGAGAAGGCCTAGGCACTGAAGGAGACAAGTGTTCTAGGCCAGAACATAGAAATGGCAGAGGGAGACAGGTTGCTACAAGCCCAAACGCCATAAAGATCTCCAGTCCTATACAACGAAGTGGTCGAGCGAGAGTGACGAGCGAATTAAACGGGAGCGAATCAATAACGCAAAAGGGGAGGCATGTGATGTTGTTGAACGGAAATAGAGAACAACCAAACGGGAACGGGAGTGGAACGGATGAATGTGAATATCGGGAGAAGAGCGAGAAAGTCGGAGCGACAATCGGAGAAGAGATGATTTTACCGCCTTGGTTGTGGGAGAAAGATGGGCTAGCGAACCATCATGGAACGTTATGCAGAGTTTGTAGCGGCGGAAGAACGGCAGTGTTGCTGTTGGAGATAACAGGGTATCGTTGCGAGGGGTTGTTGGATACAGGGGCATCAAGGAGTTTT
This sequence comes from Eimeria mitis, assembly GCF_000499745.2. NCBI lineage: Eukaryota > Apicomplexa > Conoidasida > Eucoccidiorida > Eimeriidae > Eimeria > Eimeria mitis. Next base: position 6,777 of record NW_013572266.1, read on the forward strand.
ATTCAACCATCTGTGGTAGAAAGATTGGGGTTAAAAACGAGAGCTTTGTCAGAGGAGTATTCATTTACGGTCGCAAACGGAGAAATTATTCGCATACATAGTGAAGTGCCGCGACTAGCCATAATATGTGGAGGCGAATGTTTTACGGGAAATTTCCTTGTAGGACAGGTGCCATACGCTGTGATCCTTGGGATTGATTGGTTAGATAGATACAAGGTAGCGTGGTTTTTCGAATCGGATAAACTTAGAACGTATGTAAACGGAAGGATGTGCGATTTACCTGTGTTGCGAAGAGAGGGAGAAAGGCCTATGGAATATACGGGAAAGGGAGAGACAGACAAAACCGATGCGGACCTGGCATATGAGGAGCTAGCCAAACAAGTAGCTAAGATGACAGCTGAAGAGGCAGCTGTATTTGTACGTACCCCGAGCAAGCGTTACAAAGCGAAGCATAGGAAGACGGGAAGGATCAAAATAAAGGAACTAATAGATCAGGCTAGGGAAAATGCTAAGGAATTGAAAGGCGCAATACAGGGATTAAATTGTATTGTCGAATTGCCAGAAATAGAGGTCGATCTAGACAGACGAAGACCAATAGCGAAACAGGGATATATAATAGGAGCAATGGTGCAACAAAGAGGGAATACCAGGGAGTGGAAACGAGTTGCGAATGGACCTGGAAAACAAGAAAACTTTGAGGACAAGAAAGAGTCGCCCTGGCCTAATGCTATTCTGGAATTTACAGAATTTGACAAGTGGATTGAAGGTGAAGAGGCCCGAACTTTACCCTCGCAAGTGGTCCAACTGTTAAGGCGGTATCGGTCCTTATTTCCTGACAGCTTACCTGATGGGTTACCTCCCAAGAGACCCTTTGATCACAGAATTCTACTCATTCCAGGAAAGTTACCCACAAGAGCGCCTATTTACAAAATGCACCCTGATCACCTGATACATCACTCGAAGGAAATAGAACGACTCTGTGCTAAGGGATGGATAGGCCCGACTTACTCTCCTATCTGTGCACCGACGATTATGGTGGGCAAAAGAGATGACGGGTCTGGGGAGCGGAAAATGCGTATGGTAGTAAATTATCAGGCGCTGAATGCATTAACTATTGCAACTGAGTTTCCTATGCCGTGTGTGCAAACGGTAATCGAGATGCTAGGAGGGGCATCATACTTCTCAACTTTGGATCTAGAAGCGGGGTTTCATCAGATAAGAATGGCTAAAGAAGATAGATGGAAGACTGCATTTAGATCAATACAAGGATTGTTCGAATATAAGGTTATGCCATTTGGTCTAAAAGGGGCACCTGCTACATTTCAAGCTAATATAAATGCGTATTTGCAACCCTTGCTAGGGCATGGAGTGATTGCATATATTGATGATGTACTAATCTATAGTAAAACTTTGGAAGCGCGCCTTCATGTGTTACAGCAAGTCTTCGAAATATTCCTTACGAATCAATTTTACCCGAAGTTAATTAAATGTAAATTTGCCCAACGGGAGTTAACCTATCTTGGTTATACGATAGGTGTTGACGGAATTAAACCTGCAGCAGACAAAGTGGAAGCGATCAATCTATGGCCAGAAGACCTTGCTAACGAGACACAGGTGCGACAATTTCTAGGCACGGTTAACTACTGCAGAATGTTTATGGGGCCGAGATATGCAGATCTTGCGCGACCCCTAGTAGACCTCACGCGTAAAAATGCGCCCTTTGTTTGGACGGAAGAACACCGAAATGCGGTACGACAATTAAAACAGCGTCTAGCAGAATTTACGATTTTACAAGTGCCAGATTCTAATAAGCCTTTTACACTCTATACAGACGCGTCGGGTTATGCTATTGGTGCAGTGCTTGAACAAGAGGAAAGGCCTGTTGGTTTCCTGAGTCAGGTCATGACTCACGCTCAGCAGAAATATTCTATATACGATCAAGAATTGTTGGCTCTTATAACGGCACTAGACAAGTGGCAGCATCTACTAAGGGTCGCAGAGGTTACAGCTTATACGGATCATCAGGCGCTTACCTTTCTTCAACGTAATAATTCGCAGAAGCCGTTGCGGGGTCGAACAGCGCGATGGTTGGATTTCTTGGCGAAGTTCCCGAATCTTAAGATTACCTATTTACAAGGCGCAAGAAACAAGGTAGCGGATGCGATGTCTAGGCATCCACAGCATGTAAATGACGAATCGCTAAGACCTGCTCAGCTTTTAGCTTCTCTTCTTCAACAGCCGGCGGGAGCGGGTGTGCATCCCAGATATTCTACGCGGTTAACAACGGGGTCGGTACCGCCTACAGACTTTCGGGCGATGATGGGGCGGAGGTCGGCCTCAAGCAGTCAACGGAGAGATGGAACGGAGTCCCAAACTTCTTCGCGAGTTTCGGCAGAGAGTATTGACGATTCTGTACAGGATGCATCCAGTTCGCGAGATTCAACAGACGACACTTTAAATTCGGCAGTTCCGTCATCCGATGCTCAGCCGACCTCATTCAAGAGTGCTGAGATACGGGCAGAGACACTTTCGGCACCTGAGCATTTGTCGGCGCAACGTTGGCGGGAAGCCTACGACCGTTGTTCGCAGTTCAGAGATATTGTGGCAGAAGCAATGCGTAAAGGGGAAGAAGAGTTCGTGCATCAGTTGCAGGGCCGCCGGTATACATTTAAATTTAGACATCCTTATTTGTATGTTTGTATTAATGGCTTATGGTGAATTTGTCCACCGACTTTACCAGAGTTTCTCTCGTATATACTATATTGTCATCACGATCATGTCACTGCAGGGCATCGAGGCGTGCGGAAAACCTTCCTTTCACTCAGTAAGTTCTACTACTGGCCTGGAATGAAAGCATATACAGTAGCGTATGTCGAGTCGTGTGTGCAGTGCAGAGCGTCGAAAACGATTTCCCAGAAGCCGGCGGGGCTACTGCAACCGTTGCTCATTCCTTCTCGACGATGGAGCCATGTTAGCTTAGATTTTATTACAGATTTACCTCTCACTCCGCGGGGACACAATACTATCTTAGTACTTGTCGATTCACTTAGTAAGATGGCTCATTTTATTCCAACAAAAATGTCGGCAACTACGGCGGAAGTTATTGAAATTTTGGCGGATCGCTTAGTTCGGTATCATGGGTTTCCCGATGTCTTGATCTCAGATCGAGATCCGCGGTTTCAGTCTCAGTTGTGGCAACTTTTATGTCAGCGATTTCATATAAAACGGGCGATGTCGTCTTCTTATCACCCGCAAACAGACGGGCAGACTGAGAGACTCAACCGCACATTAGAACAGATGCTTAGAACTTATGTTCAGACTGATGAGAGCGAGTGGGAACGATTGTTGCCGGCATTGGAACTTGCTTACAATACAACCTCTCATTCGTCGACGGAGCTCAGCCCTTTTGAAGTTATGATAGGGCAAAATCCAGTGACTGCCGGGGATATAGATATTGTTGGTGATCTTGCGCCTAAGGTTACCCCTCCAATGAAGAAGGTATTTCAGCAGTTATGTGACAGGGCGCAAGGTCATATTATGAGAGCTAAGTGGCAGCAGAAACATTATGCTGATGCCAGAAGACGGGATGTCCAATATAAACCGGGTGACCGAATTTGGATTAACAGTCGCAATCTACCAGGGTTGAATCAATGTTCTAAGCTGGAGCCAAGGTTCAGAGGTAAGCTGGAGCCAAGGTTCAGAGGGCCTTTCAAAATTCTGGAGCGTATTGGGCAGGTTGCGTATCGTATCGAATTGCCTC
>NW_013572266.1:10636-11029 GCF_000499745.2 Eimeria mitis
AACGTACTTGTGTCATAATGTTTTTCATGTTTCGCAGCTCATCCCTGATCGGCCACGAGATCCTCTAATGCAATCTAAGGAAGCAGCAGTAGGGTGGCTTCCGTTAACGGACAAAGAGGGTAACTCCACTGACATATACGAAGTTGATTACATACTCAATCAACGTGGATCGGGAAAGGACGTACAGTATCTGGTCAAGTGGAGAGGTGCTCCTGAAGACCGGGCTACTTGGGAACCAGCGTCTAACCTCACAAATTGTTCCGCCCTACTTAGGGCTTGGCGCCGTTATTATAATAAAGTAAGGTCTGCTCAGGAGAATCGCGTGGCTTAGTTGGTTGTGCGCGTCTACTCTTTCGGTCTGTGCAATTGGTAGTAAGTCGGGTTTAAAAAGGG
>NW_013572266.1:11235-18204 GCF_000499745.2 Eimeria mitis
AAATAAGAGGGACTTAAATCTTAGTCCGAAGGGGGAAGTTGTAGTGCACTAGCACTACAAGCAAGTGCTGTTACTATAGTAACTAAATTAGCGGCCATAAGTACAGGGAGATAGAATAAGTGCGACCTAAATTACAAATATAAGCTAATTTAGAATAGAGGGACGAATAGGGCAGACCAATTGCTAAAGTAGTAGTCTTATAGAAAGAAGGAGGCGCCGGTGCAGCGTTGCCAGGGACGACCGTCCCCCGCGACTAGCGACCCATTGAGGGATTGCTAGCGGAAGGTCATGGGCCCAAGAGGAGAGAGATATTTTCTCGAGCAAAATTCCTTTGAAACTGCGCAATTAACTGACATTTTCGACTAATTAATCGCTGTACTGTTGAAACTTTGCGTAAACCTCAGTTTCGTAGAGGAATACGGTTGCTAGTTCACCCAGAGGTCATTACATCATTTCTAGTTCTTAATGTGGTTTCCGAGCTCGGACTGGAGACCACAGACATCTATTTTTATCTGCGCTTTATCTGGCGAAGACTTTGTGGTGCGTCATGCTGTTGAAGATGTTGTGTTTGCCGTAGGAAGCTTTTAGTGTCGCCATGAATTCCTAGTTGCGCAGGGCCCACATAGGATGATACGCGGTGCCGACTGGCTTTGGAAGGAGAACGTTGTTTGGGACTTTAAGGAACGCATGCTGTGTATTAAGGAGCAAAACACAGCACACCGGGTGATGTGCGAAGAGTCTCATCATAGCAACACACACTCTGCAACAAACAGCAGCAAGCAAATGGCGCAGAAAGGGCATTGCAAAGCTGCAGATGAGGCACACCAGCAAATGGCTTCTGCTGTTAGGCATATGGGAACCGATAAGGCTGCGTCGTTGGTTCGTGCAGCCCCGAAGAGGTACAAATGCTTCAAGAATAGTGGCAAACTGGTTCCTATCAAACAGCCGCTGAAGACGCTGCAACAGAAAGAGCAACAGGCAACGCTCAACGAAATCATGGAAATTCACTTTGCAAGGCCGGTGGAAGACAAGGCAGCAGCGAAAGAACACGCTTACACAGCAGAGGAGGAGATACAATTTGATATCGACAAAGAGTTGGGTTATAAGGAAAAAAAAACGAGTCGCAGTCCAGATGACTGAACCTCATAGCGAACTCGACGCGGCCGCACCCGTTAGTGGGCCAACTCATCGTCTCTTTGAGGAGTAGTTGATAAAAGGGGGCGTAAAGTGCCCTGATTCTATCAAAAGGGTGCTATGTGCGCGCAGGCAGCTCTTTGTGGACCGATTGCCGGCAGGGCTGCCACCACTGAGGGTAATCAGTTATCGAAGTACCCCCCTGTCTGGAAAAATGCCCAGCAAGGGTATACTGTATCGCCTCAGCAGAGAAGAGTTTGAGGCCCAACGGGAAATCCTGCAGAAACTGAAAGAAGCAAAATGGATAACCGTCCCCATTTGCTGCTCCAGCTATGATTGTAACGAAAAAGGAAGACGGATCTGGAAAGCAACAGTACAGGATGGTTATCAACTATCAAGAAATAAATGCTACAACAATCTCACCTGAGTACCCGCTGCCTAGAATTCAGGACATCTTAGACATGTTGCATGGGGCGAAAGTGTTTACAAGTATAGACGTTGGTCAGCTATACTACCTTGCATAACCCCCATATAAAAAAGCCCTGTGCGCCGTCTGCGGATGCGCCGTGATAAGCGGTAGGAGGCGTACTGGAACAAGGCGGCAAGCCCGTGGGGCTCATGAGCATGAAGATGTCACCAACAGAGCAAAGGTTTATAGTGTATGACCAACAGCTCCCGGCTTCAGTCAGGGCCCTGGAGAAGTGGAGACAGCTATTACTGGTAGCTTTCGTGACTGCATACACAGACCACAGGGCAATGCAATACCTGGTGAAGATGAATGCAACGAACCCAGCTAGAGTTCTTGATGGAATTGGAGGACCAGAAGGTTGAGTACAAGCCAGGAGCCAACAACGTCGTTGCTGATGTACTCTCCCGTTGTCCGTACTACCAACAAGAGGCGGAGAACCAGACTGAAGCAGCACACGGCGCCACAGAAATAAAGCGTTGTTTTCTTGTGCAAGCAGTAGATGAGGACTCGCTGGAGCGTCCACGTTATCCTAAGGCGTGGACTCCTCTGGAGGATGGCGAGAGTGATCGGCAGTGGAAAATCAGGGTAGGCGGTTCTTTGTGGTCCACCTCGCTACCGTGCTTCAACATTGCAGCGAATTCGCAGAACCCCTTAAAGCAGTGCAGAAACAGCCAGTTAAAGTACAATTTCATGGCAAAGAGCATGCATTTAAAGTATTGCACAGACTTCCAATGATTCGCATTTTTTGGCTTTGGCGGATTCGCCTTCCAACGGACCGGCTATGCCCTCGGCATGTGATATATCAAGCGCATGACTACCCTACTGCAGGACATATGCGGGTAAGCAAAACCTATGAGATGCTAACTCGTTTGTTCTATTGGCCTCAGGTGCACAGTTATCTGAACACTTATGTAGAGTCATTTCCATGACGCAGGGCAGCCACATCAACCTCAGCAAAGCCTGCTGGTCTTCTAGAGCCTCTGCAAATACCCAACAGAAGATGGGCAGATGTTTCATTAGATTTCACTACAGCGCTGCAGCTGACAAACAAGCAGCATGAAGCTATCCGTACTTTGGTGGATACTAAAGGCAAGAGAGCGCATTTCGTGCCTGCGAAGACGGCAGCAACCGCAGCAGACACACTGGAGTTACAAACGAACAGGTTAGTGCGCTACAATGGATTACCTGCTGTGCTAATTTCTGATAGGGATGTGCGGTCCATTTCAGAGCTCTGCGGATTTTTTTGTACCAACTTCAAGATCAGGAGTGCTCCGTCTAGCTCCTGCCATCCACAGACAGACAGACAGACAGAACGAGTACACAGGAAGTTGGAACCAATGCTGCGTTTTTATACTCAAGCCGACCGTTGGGAGCGCTCAGGGGTGAACACGCTCATCATTTCCTGGCGGGAAGACCTCTATAGCATCATCAGAGGAATGCATTCCAGCCTTCCACTGAGTCACCCACGGCATGCCTGTGGTGGTGAACAGGCCCAACGTAGAAGTCCTTAGTCATAGTAATGCGCCCTGCTTTGGAACTAGGAGAGCATTTTACGCCCTTAATTTTGCCGATGCTTCTATTATGCCTGCCACCAGCGAAGCGTAGCCTCAGAGATTGCTCCAATGAATAAGCGGCTAGGCTGCACCGCCTTGCTGCGGCTTCCGATATCAGATCCACTTCGCATCGCATATCGAGTAGCGCCAGTAGATCCTGCCATTTTACTCGTACTTGAACAAGCACAGAGTTGACTCGAGATGGCTCTGTATGCGCTGCCGTTATCGCGTGTGGCCCCTTCGCTGCGCTGCATGTTTCGTGGGGTCCGGGCGATTCCCCGCTTGCTCTGTTTGTTCTCTTGGCGGCGCTGTTCGAGATTTGGTTTCAATTGTTTTCCAGCATTTTTCATGAGCCGGCAATCTCGAAAAAGGTGACCCTGCTTATTGCAAAAGAAGCAAGTACGCCATTCGGACTCTCCCTCTTGTTTTCTGGGTGTTGAGTTTACCGTCTGCACTCGGTAGCCTCCTCTATCCCCCGGTTTAGCTGGCCTGGTGTTCACAGCCCCAATATCCATTGGTTCCAAGTCGGGATTATTCCCAGACCTGCTTTCTTCCTCTTCGGCTAAGGGTGGTGAAGTGGCGTTTTTTCTTTCCATTCTGCGGAGGTACTCCATCATGTCAGCGGATTCCACACCTTTGCCCCTCACTTCCCTGTCCATCGCCCAGGAAGTTACTGCTTGCCTTCCTCCGGCGGACAGTCCCCCTATAAACCAATTATAGAGAAGTTCCGGATCCATGAAGGACTGGTATTTCTGAATGTAGCGCTCTATTGACAGTTTTCCCTGTTTAAGCTTTCTCAATTCCTCTATAGCTTGCTCCCTTGCGGACTCCGGAATACACCTTCAACAAAGCACTTCCCGGAAGGCCTACATGGACCTGATGTGCTCCGGGAACGTGATGCCTTTGCTTAAATTTAGCCGCCATCGCCGTGCATCCGTTTCTAATAAGGAGGAGGCCAGCGGTAATTGGAATTATTCTGGGGCTCTTTGTAGGCGGAGGTATAAGTTTACGGAACTAAGGAACTCCTCTACGGCGTCTGCGTCCCGGCACCCATCATATCGCGTAGAACGGCACAACCGAAGGCATTCCTCTTGAATCATTTTTAGCGAGAATGCATTTTCCCAGAAATTAGATGCCGAAATAGAGCTGGCTTCCGTTGGCTGGGATTGGAGACCGTGTATCGACCCCCACTTTCGTGTGGGGATTGGTCCCTTGCCCACACCTGCCCCGATGAACCATGCGGCGCTACGACGTATAACACTTGTTCTCTGGCCTTTACCTAGGAGAGAGGCGAGCTGCAATGTAGGTAAAGACTTGAAGCAAGAGTTTCCCAAAAGCAGCCGACCTTCTTCTCCTGCCCTTAGGCGTCCTGGGCGTTGAGCTCAGGGTCTGGGTGTTGCCGAGGCCCCGAGCTCAACGTCCTGGGAGGAGGCAGGCAGAAATGGGGTTGCAACGCTTCTCGCTGCGGTCGGCAGTACAAGCCAGCCCCACGCATGCACGCAAGGAAGCATCAGCGAAGCTTCGTTTGCTGCGTGCTTTGCCTCTAAATATACTTGCAGAACGTTTACAAGCGTTTACGCGCAACCTGCCAAAGCCAAGTGAAGGCTCCTGCACCAACTCATGCTGCAGAAGCGGCAACGGGTGCAACAAGAAGGCTACAGGAGCACCAGAAAAGGTTAAGCTTTCGCTCTCAGCTAGGTTTGAGAGCTGAAAATGTCTAGGTTTAAGATATAATGTAAAGGTACCGTGAAAGATGAGAATCATCGAAAGGAATTTTTAGGGTTGCATGAAGGCTGTTGCACGTCTCAGTATTGTTAAATTCAACCCGCCTGCATTTAGCAGGAGTCTTTATGTTCGCATTGATGTTGTTTGGCATTGATGATCTGTTCTCTACTCTTTCGAAGTATCCCATTAAGCTGTTCTTCCCAGCCTACACGCAAGTAGGAGAAAAAGTGCAGCTCCATCTCCTCTGAAATAAGGTCGCCCTAATACTGGTAATGCTGCCAAAAATTCGTCTTTCAGCACAGTCTTTTAAGTCAGCTGTTTACACAGCAACATGGGCGTTTACGGTCAGAGTATGACACGTTAAGGTACGCTGCCGTACAAAATTAAGCCCTAAAGCCTACGATGTACAGTCCATTGACCGTATGCAGCAAGCATCCAGCCTTAAATTCTAATTCTCAATCCCTTAACCCTACGCCGTAAAACCTCTACCGTCCTAGACTAGATATTGCTAACCTCTGGCTCGGTGTGAGCAGCTACTAGCCTAGCAAGAGAAAAAATAACATGCGTAAATTGGCTCTAGGCGAACATGAAGGTAATTTTGCTGCGCTGAGCACAAAGATTTTCCCGGTCTCACCAGAGCCTCTGCCTACAACAGGCTACAAATAAGTATTTTTGAATAAGGTGTCTTTCCAGTAGCCCGCCCTTCACGTAAAGTACAGCAAACGTTATGCCCAGGTACCTACCAATACAAATCATTACCAGTTTTAGCAAAATAAGTTCGTCTTCCTTTCTTTTGAGTCTTCATTGCCAGGTCTGGAGCGTATCAGTGCTCATTATCGCTGTTGGCCTCTGCTCGATGACAAGAACGTACTTACTGAGGCGAAATCAAAAGTACCAAGAGTTGTACCCGTATAATGGTGGTGCACAGAGGAGCCTTTGACCAAAGTTGAAGTTCAAAAATCGTCAATCGCAGGTGGAAGCCGACAAGCAGGCCCTTGTGGAATATTTGATGGCTATCCGTAGCGATCAGTGTAAAGGTAGAATCTGCACTATTGACCAAGTGTACTAGAGGCACATTGTTCAACGGTCAACATAAAAGTAGAGGCGGCAAATATGTAAAGAGCCGTTCAGCGTTTATACAAGCGTTGCAAATGTCATTGCATGCATCTGCCAGGGGTCTTTGGAGGAGGCTACTCTGGCAAACACTCTCTCAGGCCGGCTGAAGCCCTGGAAGCTTCAAAAACTCTCAGAAACTGCCTGCTATCAGGTCACTAGGGTTTTCTGAGCAGAAGGTGGTACAGAACAACTGAACAATCCGCTGGTGTTGCCAAGAGTCCACGCCGGGCTCCATGCCCACTGATCAAGGCCTCAATGCAACTGTCACGCGATCCAGCTACGCGTTGGCATAGTTTGTTCGTTCACTCAAAAATGCAGGCGTCCGGGCGAAGGCACTGGACGAGCAAACATTTATTCTCACTCTCGTCATTCGTGAGCTCTGACAATTCCCCCACTCGTGCATATAGTTCAATGTTTGCGTTTCGTTGCATCTAGCCCCCCTAGAAACTATGATGATCTCCAGGCGCCTTGCAAGCTGTGAAAACGTCCATAAACCAGCCATGCAACGAGAAGGGGAACCTCCGCACTACTTTCGGCAAGCCGACATACGAGGATACACACACAAAAGCCACGCTACTGTCATCTCGAAAGCGCGCGAAACAGGACGCATCGCCCACGTTGCTTACCATCAGTAGATGCACGAAACGTAGTGGCGAGTGATCACCAAGAAGATGCAAGTGCTTCCGAGAGGAAGTTCATTCTACGGCCACGCCCAGCGTCCTCCACGCACAAAGACGAACGTGGAAGCCGACAAAGAGCACCACGCCATACTTCGCAAGTGTTCCTTGCGGAATATCAGGCAAACATGAACTGTTCACAACCCACACTGTTCGCCACCAGCGGCCGGTGCGGAGATAATACCATCGCCAATTTCCTGTACCGTGAAAGCAACTTGGCAAACGTCACAAACTCACGCTCCCGACCGACACGAGGCGAGTAAGAAGCCAACAGGCGAAGTGCAGAGGCTACCAG
>NW_013572266.1:18304-18469 GCF_000499745.2 Eimeria mitis
ATGTTCACCACCCTCCACCGTTCGCTAGCAGCGGCCCGGTTTCGGAGAAAAGACCATCGCGCACATCTTGGTCCGTAAAAACAAGTCACCAAACTTCACAAACTCACGCTCCCGACCGACACGAGGCGAGTAAGAAGCCAACAGGCGAAGTGCAGAGGCTACCAG
>NW_013572266.1:18569-18719 GCF_000499745.2 Eimeria mitis
ACTCAAAGAATCCACAGAACGTATCTGCGCTTTAGCGAGCCTGCACTAACAGAATTAGCCCCACGTCAAAGAACTGCGACAACGTCATACTCTGCAAACACAAAACAAGTACTAGCAGCTGATTTGCTTTGGCGTATCCGGCTAGCGTAG
>NW_013572266.1:18819-18934 GCF_000499745.2 Eimeria mitis
TCTCAAAGAATCCACAGAACGTATCTGCGCTTTAGCGAGCCTGCGCTAACAGAATTAGCCCCACGTCAAAGAACTGCGATAACGTCATACTCTGCAAACACAAAACAAGTACTAG
>NW_013572266.1:19034-19105 GCF_000499745.2 Eimeria mitis
ATCTACTACGGCGCACTAGCTACGATGGTGTATTCGCTGATGAGCACAAAGCAGTAAGCGAAGTACGCGAG
>NW_013572266.1:19205-19275 GCF_000499745.2 Eimeria mitis
GAGGACCACCAGGCTGCACGAACACTGTGGGCCTGAACATTGCATCTTTCGTCCAATATCTGCAACCCGC
>NW_013572266.1:19375-19801 GCF_000499745.2 Eimeria mitis
TGCCGAACACCCGTTTGCTGCAACTGTATGTCTAGTGGTGCACCCTACCTCTTCGCCCCTGCATTGACACAGTGAACGAGGACCACCAGGCTGCACGAACACTGTGGGCCTGAACATTGCATCTTCCATCCAATGTCTGCAACCCGCGGAATCTACTACGGCGCACTAGCTACGAAGGTGTATTCGCGCGTTTCCGCGGAGCAGCAAGCAATATGCTCTGGCCTGACTTCGTGAACAACAAAGACTTGTCTCTTGGATTGACAAACGGCTATATGTCTACTCAGTGCCAGATGTGCCGGAGAGAAGCAAGGATATCACAAGGAACGTGTACAACAACACAGTCGATGTGCGCGTGAACCGCCCCCCCTAACTATAGTGCACCCAAAACACGTTGCCACTCATGCCTTCCTTCATCTGCTGTGACAC
>NW_013572266.1:19901-20139 GCF_000499745.2 Eimeria mitis
GTGCAAAATGGTGATACTCGGAATCCGGCAGCACTCACATATCATTTGTTACGTAGACAAAACTTCTAGTGCCCACCAACACATTGATTGCCAACTAACAACTACGGCGTCCACAATTACACAGTCGATGCGCGCGCGGTCCGCCCCCCCTAACTATAGTGCACCCAGAACACGTTGCCACTCATGCCTTCCTTCATCTGCTGTGACACATCAGTCGAAACGATGAAATCCTCGGCAA
>NW_013572266.1:20162-20523 GCF_000499745.2 Eimeria mitis
TAGCGCTGCACTCGCCAACACCATCACGCACAGTGCCTCAACAGGTCTTGCTTGAAAACAACCGCAGTCTACCAGCAAATCGCACATCCTAGTTCACAAGGAAACCGTCGTTGAAGGCCGAAACCCATATGCACAAGCAAACGGCACGCCTTCAGATTTGCACGCCGCGTTATTGTTTTGCAGCATGGATGCTGCAAAATTCTGAACTGAGGCTCAACACTGTGTCTTGATGCGCTCGCAGCCAGCAGCAAGCCGGCGTACCGATAAGTATAACTCCTGCAACACCCAGACGGTGACGTTCGTGCAGCGGCAGTATAACGCAACGCGACAGGACACGTCAAGAGAAACGCAAAAGCGCTAC
>NW_013572266.1:20697-20922 GCF_000499745.2 Eimeria mitis
GTTTTACTCTACATTAAATGCGGCACTAAGTTAAATGTGCGCAACGCACGCAAATACGTTCCGAGAAATTCTTTGCTCAACACAATCTGCAACGCAGAAGTGAGGAACCGATATTGGAAAGCTGTTGCACAAATGCCACCACACCAAAGCAGTACGACATCTGCGACATCGACTCGAATACCACAAGTAACTAGTCATGTTGAATATAGACGATTCAACTGTACC
>NW_013572266.1:21059-21460 GCF_000499745.2 Eimeria mitis
CATCTGCCAGGGGTCTTTGGAGGAGGCTACTCTGGAAAACACTCTCTCAGGCCGGCTGAAGCCCTGGAAGCTTCAAAAACTCTCAGAAACTGCCTGCTATCAGGTCACTAGGGCTTTCTGAGCAGAAGGTGGTACAGAACAACTGAGCAATCCGCTGGTGTTGCCAAGAGTCCACGCCGGGCTCCATGCCCACTGATCAAGGCCTCAATGCAACTGTCACGCGATCCAGCTACGCGTTGGCATAGTTTGTTCGTTCACTCAAAAATGCAGGCGTCCGGGCGAAGGCACTGGACGAGCAAACATTTATTCTCACTCTCGTCATTCGTGAGCGCTGACGATTCGCCCACTCCTGCATATAGTTCAATGTTTGCGTTTCGCTGCATCTAGCCCCCCTAGAAACT
>NW_013572267.1:0-340 GCF_000499745.2 Eimeria mitis
AAAACCCTAAACCCTAAACCCTAATGATGATAATCTTATTGATTATAAACTCTTCTGTAAAAGGTTAGATAAACACTAAACCCTAAACCCTAATCTAAACCCTAAACCCTAAACCCTAATCTAAACCCTAAACCCTAAGCACTGTAAACCCTAAACCCTAATATATACTGTAAACCCCAAAACCCTAATCAAAACCCTAAACCCTAATTTTTTTTTTTCTTTCTGCAGGCTGCTGGAGCCCTCGAAGAGGCAGCTAGGACGGTGAATCATCTGCTGCTGCTGCTGCTGCTGCTGCTGCTGCTGCTGCAGTTGCTGCTGCACTTGCTGCTGCTGCTGCAGC
>NW_013572267.1:354-450 GCF_000499745.2 Eimeria mitis
AGCAGCAGCTGCTGCTGCTGCAGCAGCTGCTGCTGCTGCTGCTGCTGCTGCTGCTGCTGCTGCAGTTGCTGCTGCACTTGCTGCTGCTGCTGCAGC
>NW_013572267.1:487-759 GCF_000499745.2 Eimeria mitis
TTAGGGTTTAGGGTTTAGGGTTTAGGGTTTAGGAGGCTCTATGAGCAGAGTTCAGGGTTTATCTAGGGTTTTAAGGGTTTAGATTAGGGTTTAGGGTTTAGATTAGGGTTTAGGGTTTAGCCTAGGGTTTAGGGTTTACGATGTTTTATGATTTTAAAACGGAGAAAATTAGGGTTTACAGTAAACCCTAAACCCTAAACCCTAAACCCTAATTGAGTGTACATACAGCCGCCCTATACGCAAACCCTAAACCCTAAACCCTAAACCCTAAA
>NW_013572267.1:2187-2518 GCF_000499745.2 Eimeria mitis
GGGTTTAGGGTTTAGGGTTTAGGGTTTGGGGTTTGCAGGACCCAGAGGGGGCGAGCACAAAGTGCGTTAAGTGGTTTCAGGAGTGGAGACAGTGCAAGTAAACCCCAAACCCTAAACCCTAAACCCTAAACCCTAAACCCTAACTCTAAACCCTAAACCCTAACCCGTAATGGTGATGCAAAACCCTAGAAACAACCCCTAAACCCTAGCTCAAGACAAAACCCTTATTTTGAACGCAAAACCCTACCCTCAAGCGCCACCCCCTAAACCCTAATTCTAAACCCTAAACCCTAAACCCTAAACCCTTTTTTTTTTTTTTTTTTTTTTTTTT
>NW_013572267.1:2618-2769 GCF_000499745.2 Eimeria mitis
ACCCTTGTTCTGAACCCGAAACCCTAGTGCTAAGCCCTAAACCCTAATTCTAAACCCTAAACCCTAAACCCTAACTCTAAACCCTAAACCCTAATTCTAAACCCTAAACCCTAAACCCTAAACCCTTTTTTTTTTTTTTTTTTTTTTTTTT
>NW_013572267.1:2917-3355 GCF_000499745.2 Eimeria mitis
AGTAGCAGCAGCAGCAGCAGCAGCAGCAGCAGCGTTACAGTAGCAGCAGCGTGAACTGCAGCAGCAGCAGCAACAGCAAATGTTGTGGCTGCTGCTGCTGCTGCTGCTGCAACCCTAAACCTCTTTGCAATACCAGCAGCAGCAGCTGCTGCAGCAGCTGCAGCAGCTGCAACAGCAGCAGCAGCTGCTGCTGCAGCAGCAGCAACTGCAGTAGCGGCAGCAGCAGCAGCAGCTGCTGCTGCTGCTGCTGCTGTTGGTATTATCGAAAGAGAAACGCCTAAACTTTATTTATTTAAAGATGTTTGAAATGCTGTTGCTGCTGCTGCTTCTGCTGCTGCTGCTTCTGCTGCTGCTGCTTCTGCTGCTGCTGCTGCTGCTTCTGATGCTGTGCTGCTGCTGCAGCTGCTTCTGGTATCTCTGCTACTGCTGCTTTTGCTG
>NW_013572267.1:4213-4615 GCF_000499745.2 Eimeria mitis
TAAAAGTTTAGTTTAAAAACACCTCGTGAGGCTCTCGCCTCTTTTGCTTCCTTTTCTTACGCTGCTGCTGCTGCTGCTGCTGCTGCCGCTGCTGCTGCTGCTGCTGTTGCTTCTGCATCTGCTGCTGCTGCTGGTTTTGGTGCTGCTGTTGTTTTTGCAGTTGCTGCTGCTGCTGCTGCTGCTGCTGCTGTTGCTGCTGCTTTTTCTTCTTTAGTTTCAGCTTTCGTTTAGTGTGTACTGCAGCAGCAGCATCTGCTGCTGCTGCTGCTGCTGGTGCTGCTGCTGCTGCTGCTGTATCGTCTGCATCTGCTGCTGCAGCAGCATCTGCAGCAGCAGCAGCAGCACCAGGTGCTGCTGCAGCTGCTGCTGTGATTGCTGCTGTTTCTTCTTGTGGCACTCCCT
>NW_013572267.1:4715-5153 GCF_000499745.2 Eimeria mitis
CCAGGTGCTGCTGCAGCTGCTGCTGTGATTGCTGCTGTTTCTTCTTGTGGCACTCCCTCATCTTCATCGTCAGCAGCAGCAGCAGCAGCAGCAGCAGCAGCAGCAGGATGAGCAGCAGCAGCAGCAGCAGCAGCAGCAGCAGGAGCATATCTTTGATTCCATTGGTGTTTATATTTTAAATAAAGTTTCATTGTTGCTGCTGCATCTTCTGTTGGGTTGTGTATACCTTTTTGTATATCTATATTAAAATGATATTTAACTAATAAACGCAGAGATGGTGTTGCTGCTGCTGCTGCTGCTGCTGCTGCTGCTCCTGCTGCTGCTGCTGCTGCTGCTGCTTTTTTTCTTTTGTTAAAGAAAGGAGGAAGCAAAGGACGGTATTTGCTGCTGTCGCGGATCAAATGCAGCGGGTGAGATAGATGCAGCACCTGCAGCAGC
>NW_013572267.1:5253-5422 GCF_000499745.2 Eimeria mitis
TAGAGATGGTGTTGCTGCTGCTGCTGCTGCTGCTGCTGCTGCTGCTGCTGCTGCTGCTGCTGCTGCTGCTTTTTTTCTTTTGTTAAAAAAAGGAGGAAACAAAGGACGGTATTTGCTGCTGTCGCGGATCAAATGCAGCGGGTGAGATAGATGCAGCACCTGCAGCAGC
>NW_013572267.1:5510-6076 GCF_000499745.2 Eimeria mitis
CAGACGCAGCAGTAGCAAAATGTATTGCAGTTGCAGCAGCAGTATGTGTTGCAGCAACAGCAGCAGCAGCAGCAACAGCAGCAGCAGCAGCAGCAACAGCAGCAGCAGCAGCAACAGCAGCAGCAGCAGCAACAGCAGCAGCAGCAGCAACAGCAGCAGCATGTATTGAGCAGCAGCAACATGTATCGCAGCAGTAGCAGCAGCAGCATATAGCGGAGTAATAGCAGCAGCAGCAGCAGCAGCAGCAGCAACAGCAGCACACATTGCAGCAGTAGCAGCAGCAGCAGCACGTACTACAGCACCAGCAGCAGCACAAGCAGCAGCAGCAGCAGCAGCAGCAGCAACAGCATCAACACAAGCAACAACAACAGCAGCAGCAGCACCAGCAACACCAGCAGCAGCAGCAGCAGCATCCACAGCACTACCACCAGCAACACCAGCAGCAGCAGCAGCAGCAGCAGCACCACCACCACCACCACCACCACCACCACCACCAACACCAACACCAGCAGCAGCAGCAGCAGCAGCAGCAGCAGCAGCAGCAGCAGCAGCAGCAGCAGCAGCAG
>NW_013572268.1:0-239 GCF_000499745.2 Eimeria mitis
ATCTGGGCCCCCCTTTGCGTTGCATAATAGGTTTAATGATTTATTTATTTTGTTTTTAATTTTTTAGGGGAGGAGCAGAAACTGCAAGGAGAGGGTTTAGCCTCTATAAACAAATATATTCAGGTTTATATTTTTATTTATATTTATGTTTTTATATGTTTTATTTTTTATTTGTTTTGGTGGATTTTTATATATATATATATATATATATATATATATATATATATATATATATATAT
>NW_013572268.1:437-666 GCF_000499745.2 Eimeria mitis
TCTCCTTCTAGCGCCATGGCGCCTTTGTTGCAAGAAGGGCTCTGGCTGGGGTTTAGGGTTTAGGGTTTAGGGTTTAGCGGGTTAGCGTTTAGGGTTTAGGGGGTTAGGGTTTAGGGTTTAGGGTTTAGAGCGGGGGCTGGTTTGGGGTCTAGATACACCTCACCGTATACTTATATATATATATATATATATATATATATATATATATATATATATATATATATATATA
>NW_013572268.1:845-1061 GCF_000499745.2 Eimeria mitis
ATAAATATTTTTTATAAGAAAAAATAAATTAAAAAAAAATAAAAATTTTTGCTTATTGAGGTGTATGTACACCCCAACACCCCCTACCCCCCGCCACACGAAATATATATTTTTTCGTTTCTTTACAATAAAAAAACTTTTAATTAATTTATTTGTTTTTACTTGTTTAAAATAAACAAAAATAAATTAAAAAAAAAAAAAAAAGAAAAAAAAAAA
>NW_013572268.1:1094-1845 GCF_000499745.2 Eimeria mitis
ACATGGGGTGTATTTTTTCCTTTTTTTTTCTTTTTTCTTTCTGCTATTTACTGTTTATTAATTAAATAACTTTATTTATTTATTTATTTAATTTATTTAATTAATTTATTTATTTAATTTACTTAATTAATTTATTTAATTAAGTTATTTATATAAATTAAAAAACAAATTAATTAAATATATTGTTTCATGGAGCTGCCTATACACCTCAACTCCCACCCAAGCAACAACAATTTATTTTATTTATTTTTTTAATTATTTTTTTAGGGTTTAGGGTTTATCTATTTGTCTCTTTTTGTCTCTTTATGCTCCTGCGTTTTGTTTGTTTATTATATATTTTGTTGTTTGTTTGTGTGCTCGTGTATTTGTTTTATTTGTTTTTTTATTTTTATTTTTTTTTGTTTTTTATTTTGTCTGTTTGTTTGTTTATTCGTCTGTTTATTTATGTTTCATATCTATTTGTTTATACATTTATTTATTTATTTATTTATTTTTTTGTTTATATACTTGTCTCCTTTTTTGTATCTATTTGTTTATTTTTATTTTTTTTATAAAATAAATAAAAAATAATAAAAAAAATAAATGCTGTCTCCTTTTCTATATTTTTGTCTCCTCTTTATTTTTTAATTATTTATCTCTTTTTTTGTATTTGTCTCTCTACCTGCCTCTCTCTGTCTCTTCATATATATATATAATATATATATATATATATATATATATATATATATATATATATATATATATATATATA
>NW_013572269.1:0-504 GCF_000499745.2 Eimeria mitis
TATATATATATATATATATATATATATATATATATATATATATATAGTAAAAGAATGTAATATAAATATATAAAAATAAAATAATATACAATTAAATATATAAAAACAAAATAATATAAAAAGATAAATATATATTTAATATATAATAAAAAAAGCATAAAAGAAAAATAATATAAAAATATAAAAATATAATAATAAAATAATATATTTAATATATAATATAGTTAATATATAATATAAATAATATATAATTAATATATAATATAATTAATATATAAAAAATAATAAAAATTAAATTAAATAAAATAAAAACAAAAGAAAAAACAAAACTAATAAAACGAAACCAAAAAAAAAATAAAAAAATAAAAATAAAACAAAATTAATAAAACAAAACGAAATTAATAAAATAGAAATAACAAAACAATAAAACAGAAACAAAATAAATAAAAAAAATAAAAAAAAATAAATAAAAAAATAAAAAAAATAAAAAAAAATAAAAAAAAT
>NW_013572269.1:592-763 GCF_000499745.2 Eimeria mitis
TAAATAAATAAATAAATAAATAAATAAATAAATAAATAAAATAAAATAAAAATAAATAAATAAATAGTTTAGTTAAAAAAACAAAAAAAATAAATTAAAAAAACGAATAAATAGATCTATAAATAAGTAGAGAGAACCCCCAAGACAACGATCTCTACCTAATAAAAAAAA
>NW_013572269.1:801-945 GCF_000499745.2 Eimeria mitis
ATAAATAGTTTAGTTAAAAAAACAAAAAAAATAAATTAAAAAACGAATAAATAGATCTATAATAAGTAACGTAGACAGAACCCCCAAGGCAACGATCTCTACCTAATAAAAAAAAAAAAATATTTATTTATTTATTTATTTATT
>NW_013572269.1:1045-1429 GCF_000499745.2 Eimeria mitis
CAAATAAATAAATAAATAAATAAATAAATAAATAAATAAATAAGTAAATAAAATAAAAATAAATAAATAAATAGTTTAGTTAAAAAAAACAAAAAAATAAATTAAAAAACGAATAAATAGATCTATAATAAGTAACGTAGAGAGAACCCCCAAGACAACGATCTCTACTAATAAAAAAAAAAATAAATATTTATTTATTTATTTATTTATTTATTTATTTATACAAATAAATAAATAAATATTTATTTGTTTTTTTTTGGTTAAAAAAACAAAAAAAAATTAAAAAAACGAATAAATAGATCTATAAATATGTAGAGAGAACCCCCAAGACAACGATCTCTACCTAATAAAAAAAAAAAAAAAAAAAAAAAAAAAAAAAAAAAA
>NW_013572269.1:1529-2003 GCF_000499745.2 Eimeria mitis
AATAAATAATATAAATGCAGGATAAACAAACAAACAAAAAAAGAAAAATAGAAAACGCAAATAAAATATACAAAATAACAAATAAAATAAAACAAAACAAAACAAATAAAGTAAAACAAAATAAAACAAAATAAAATAAAATAAAATAAAATAAAATAAAATAAAATAAAATAAAATAAAATGAAACAAATAAAATAAAATAAAATAAAATAAAATAAATAGATGAAACAATACAAAGCGAAACAAAACAAATCAGCAAAAAAAAACAAAACAAAAATAAAATAAATAAAACAAAACAAAACAAAAACAAAAACAAATAAAGTAAAACAAAATAAAATAAAACAAAACAAAACAAACCAAAATAAAATAAAACAAAAACAAATAAAACAAAATAAAATAAAATAAAATAAAATAAAATAAATAAATAAATACCTGCTTCTAATAAAGCATTAGCTTCTGCATGTATACAGCAGC
>NW_013572269.1:2103-2315 GCF_000499745.2 Eimeria mitis
ACAGCAGCAAAAAAAAACCAAAAAAAAACAACAAAAACAAATAAAACAAAACAAAACAAAATAAAACAAAACAAAGTAAAACAAAACAAAACAAAACAAAACAAAAACAAATAAAATAAAATAAAATAAAATAAAATAAAATAAATAAATAAAATAAAATAAATAAATAAATACCTGCTTCTAATAAAGCATTAGCTTCTGCATGTATACAG
>NW_013572269.1:2415-2523 GCF_000499745.2 Eimeria mitis
AAAAAATTAAAAAAAACTAAAAAAAACTAAAAAAAATAGATAAATATGTATATTCATCTAAACAATTTAGGGCCCCTGTATGTGTTCCGTTATATCCTGTTGCTATTA
>NW_013572269.1:2623-2781 GCF_000499745.2 Eimeria mitis
GCGAAAAAAAACAAAACAAAAAAAAACAAAAACAAATAAAACAAAACAAAATAAAACAAAATAAAACAAAATAAAATAAAATAAAATAAAATAAATAAATACCTGCTTCTAATAAAGCATTAGCTTCTGCATGTATACAGCAGCAAGAATCGAGTTGT
>NW_013572269.1:2881-3137 GCF_000499745.2 Eimeria mitis
ACAAATAAAATAAAATAAAATAAAATAAAATAAAATAAATAAATAAATAAATACCTGCTTCTAATAAAGCATTAGCTTCTGCATGTATACAGCAGCAAAAACAACCAAAAAAAAACGAAAAAAAACGAAACAAAAAAAACAAAACAAAACACAACAAAATAAAAACAAATAAAACAAAATAAAATAAAATAAATAAAATAAAATAAATAAATAAATACCTGCTTCTAATAAAGCATTAGCTTCTGCATGTATACAG
>NW_013572269.1:4274-4508 GCF_000499745.2 Eimeria mitis
TAAAATAAATAAAATAAATAAAATAAAATAAAATAAAATAAAATAAAATAAAACAAAATAAATAAGAGAAAATAAAATAAAACAAAATAAAATAAAATAAACAACATAAATAAAATAAATAAGATACAATAAAATAAAATAGATAAAATAAAATAAAATAAAATAAATAAAATAAAATAAAACAAATAAAATAAAATAAAATAAAATAAAATAAAATAAAATAAAATAAAATAA
>NW_013572270.1:0-3721 GCF_000499745.2 Eimeria mitis
CTTCTACGCCTCACAATTGTGTTTTTCATCTGCATTTGTGTTGTCGTTGGGGGCACAAGACGCAGAGCTGTTGGACGGGACTAGTACTGACGTGAGTGGGATCAGGTTCCGAGGGCACGATGATCCCTAAGGCGCCGGACTCCCCTTAGACTGGCGTTCCTGAAGGGGAATTTCTCACAACGTTGTTGCTACAGCCGCAGCCCAGTAGCCGGTGCTCTGTGAAGCCTAAGCATCTAGGGCTGGGCAGGTGCAAAGCAGGCGACCGCCGGAGAGACGGTTGCCAGATACAGTCACGTAGGCACATTGACTAACGCGTCTGGATGGGAGAGATTTGAAGGGGTGCGCGTGGCGCTCACCCGCACTCACCCGCACGCACGCAGAGGCGCACACACGCACATATACATCTACACGCACACAGGCAGCTGGTTAGGACCCCTGCGCGACGCTTAGCATGCTGCAAAGCATCTTCTTGAACAGATTATTGCAGGTCAACGAAAGCAGTGGACATAGATGTGAATCTCCAGGCAAACACCGTCGTAGGGGAGATGGTAGGTGCCTGGGAAGCCCCAAATGAGGATCGGGAGTCGTGGCCATTGTGCGTGGCCTGTTGTAGCGTAAAGAGAGCAAAAACACGTTATGGATAAATAGATAACACCGAGAACGCCGATAGCACACAAAATAGAAGGGTTCCTACGCCGGTCATGCCTAGAAAGCTGTCCACAGAGCCGGGACCCCTAATCATGTGCCGAGCTTGGCGGCGCCACCGATCTGCTGGGGGGCCCAGAAGAGCCTGGAAATGTTCCGGGGGGGTCGCTTCTCGTAAACGATCTTCCGAAACCCACTCAGGTTCACGGGGTCTTGGCCATTTTGCATAGTGCTCGCGTTTCGTCTGGCCTCTGCGAGTGGTTAACCCGTGCCTCTAGAATCTTTGTATCATCGTTGCGTGGCTTCTCGCGAGGAAGTTACTGCTGTTTCCAGATCAGAGTGCGAGAGAACTGCGGGGATTCCCGAAACAGTTTTAAGAGACCGACGTAATATGGTGGTGGCATCACCAGGTTGAGGGTAAGACAATGATGTACGCCAGCACACACGGAACCTTCAACAAAGCTTCCTTTGCTGCATGTTTTACCTCTGAGTACACATATAGAACGTTTGCATTTGCTTACACAGAACCTACCAAGGCCAAGTGAAGGCTGCTGTGCTAACAGCAAGCAGAGCATGCTACAATTCTTATCGTTCTTCTTCGAGGAGAATGTGACTCTGAGACGAATAAAATGCTGTTCTTTGGTGTTTTGGGCTGGTTTATGAAAACTACGTATTGTGTACGGGGAATGTGCATCTAGGAGCTAGGCATAAGAAAGTACATACCAGAGCTGTTCTGCTTACTACGCCAGGCCTCACACGACGAGTCCCGTGAGCTGTTCCTGGGAGAGTAAATCTTGCTGTCTCCTGGAGGAATGCCATTGTTCAATGTTCTAAAAAGTAAATATTGTGCATGCGCCAAAAAAAGATATTATATTCTGCCGAATTGCTTTGGCGTGGGCCGCCGGTGAGACCAACGTTGCTCATCACCCTAGGGGCCCCCACACAGCTCACCCCAGTGCGAGGGAACGATAGATACAATCCATATTAGTGCATTTTTGTTTCATAAAAACATAAACAAAGCAGAATAATTGCTTTGTTGTCATTTATTCTCTTTGTGTATCCCTACAACGAATGCGCTCACCCCTCGATGCAGGGCCCCGTTTGAATTGCACGTGGAGTGGTATGGCAGAGAAAGTACTAACTTCTTCTCTGACTTCTGTCCGCAACATTTGCAGTTTTTACATGCTTGGAAAGGGCAGAGCCACGGCTGTTGCGAGCGTTTAGCGGTATCAGCACGAAAATCCACGGCGACAGAGGGCAATGGTTCGCGTGGGGGTGTGCAACGGATCCGCCATTTCCACCACAGTAACTCCCCTTGGTTTATCTGGATTGTATTTATCAGGGGCTTCTCCCCGTTGGCCTGCCTTTCAGCGCCACGCCAGCAGAATTCGTCTCTTACCATATTCTAGTTTACATGGGAGGCGTGGTGGTCTTACAGCCGGGGTAGCGCAACCTGCGGCTTCCCCCCTCGTACAACAAGGGTACGATGTCTCAAGTTCTTTATACTCGGCAAAGCAGAGAAGATTGCAAGATGGATTCCCGGGGGGTTCTGCAGTTCTTTGGAAGCCGCCTGTACACCTGAGTACAGGGTCTCGCGGTTTCACTTCAAGCAGCAGTCAGCGGTTGTCAGATTCATTTTTTACGCGAAATCATATTGGATTTGTTTCAGTTCCCCATCAGATGGCTTATGTGGTGGAGAGGTAGGAAGCCTAACCCTTTTCTAGCACCAGGAGTGACACCAATACGCAGCCGGCTCCACGCGTGCGAGCATACAGGAGCAGTTGTACTGAGCGTTGTGCTCATGCTTACACTTGCTCATGAGCAGTACAGTGGGGGTTTGTAGAAAAGCATATTCGCAGGCAAACAGACAGCCACACAAGCGCACAGGGAGTAGGAGAAAGTAGCAAGTCATAGAAAAGCAATTGGCTCCTCAGCAACGTAGGCTTTTAACTTGAGGAAAGTATATTTCATGGATGGATTTCACGAAAATATTAAAAGTACAAATAGTACAACGCCTTGTCCTGCATGCTGTATGTTGTATCTGTTGATGTTATTTGTTTCAGATTCGGCCGTTTNAGTACAACGCCTTGTCCTGCATGCTGTATGTTGTATCTGTTGATGTTATTTGTTTCAGATTCGGCCGTTTCCATCGCGTGCTTCCCCCAGGCCTCCACTTTTTGATTCCTTTGGTGGATAGATTGGCTTACATACATTCACTGAAGGAGGAGGCGTTACCCATACCTAACCAGACAGCCATCACCCGCGACAATGTGGGTTTCTATGGGTGAAACGAAACAAAAAAGACCAAAAAAAATAGCTGGATAGGGATTCCTTGGCGTTGTACTCTTCTCTGCAGTGCTTTGGCAGCAGCTGCTTGCATTCCACTCTGAGCAGTACTCATCTGAAGATGTTTACCTTTCTGTGAATCCATGCTTTCTAAAAAAAAAAGCATGTGATCTGGTGTATTCTTGTTTTCTTATCGGGTTTATGTACAGGTCACTTTGCAAATCGACGGAGTCTTGTACGTGCAAATAAAAGATGCATACAAAGTGGGCTGAAGTATCTGCTTCCCTCCCCCTTACTGAACTCTAGACAAATATGTATAAGAAGATAAACAGGGTTTAATAGTGTATTTCTTAGTTTGTTGTATAGGCACTTGTTCACATAGAATCTCAGNGAAGATAAACAGGGTTTAATAGTGTATTTCTTAGTTTGTTGTATAGGCACTTGTTCACATAGAATCTCAGCTTCGCGGTGCTGCCCACGGAGTGGCTGTATAAGAAGTATCATTTCAATCTACTAGTACAGGAGAAAAGTTATAAACGCTTTATGCAGAAATTATATGCATTAGTTATTAACTAATGCATATATTATATGAATTAGTTATTAACGCTTTATGCAGCAGTTATATGCAAATTCCTTACACCAAACATCCTACACCTGCACACCACTGTGTCTTTCTAGGCCTCCTACGGAGTTGAAAACCCAATTTTCGCTGTCACCCAGCTGGCCCAAACAACCATGCGATCTGAACTGGGAAAGCTGACTCTTGATAATACCTTTCTCGAGCGGAATA
>NW_013572270.1:3939-5256 GCF_000499745.2 Eimeria mitis
AATTATGCGTATGCATGTAAGCGTATTGATTTCTTCGTACATCTTAATGTTGAACACGTACTCCTGAGTCATGCTAATACCCGCTTTGTACAACGGAATCTTATGCATACAAAGAAGCAAGCGATGCACAGGGAGCCGCTTTCTTTTTTTCTGTTTTGTTTCTCTAGGCTATAAACACCGCAGCGGGGCCGTGGGGACTGACATGCCTCCGTTATGAAATTCGTGACATTCTTCTGCCGCCCAACATTAAGAGTGCGATGGAGCGACAGGTATTCAAGTATTTATGTTTGTATCATTTCGGCTTTCAATCTCTTCTCTTTATCTCTTTGAGTTCGTTCCTTCTCTAACGTTCTCTGTTCTGTTTCATCTCCCCTTCTTATCGGTGTCTAGTTGCCTCTGGCTGTATCTTTGGGCTCACATCTGCAGCTCTTTCACTCAGCTGTATATGTGCTCCTTTCCAGTTGTTCAATGCTACAGGCAGCGGAACAGGCAGACTGCGAGCCTCATGCTTTTCATTCGTTTTTGTATCTAATGTCTTTCTCTCCGCCCAAGTGGTTGATGTCACTGTGCACCCGTGGTCGATCGCCCCAGGTGTACGAGAGCAGTAGTTGTTAAGTCTTGTGTTGAAGTTTAGAAGTGCATATTTCTATATTTTAATTAGCTTCCCAGTAGACCCAGCATTTTTCAGAATTCTGCTTAGCCGTGTGGGCGAGTGCTGTTCTGCTTCTGTTTGGTTCCTGGGCTCCTTTGTTGCTTGCAACGGCGCTACAGCTGCTGCAGCAGCAGCTGCTGCTCCTGCTGCTTTGTGTATTGAAATAGGCCGAAGCGGAGCGACTGAAAAGGGCCGAGGTGTTGCGCAGTGAGGGGGAGAGGGCGAGGCTTGTGAACATCGCGTTGGGGCAGAAAGAAGCCACAATTCTCAATGCTGAGGGGCAGGCTGAGGCCGTTAGACAGCGGGCAGCGGCGGCAGCAGAAAGCGTTCGGAAGATCGCCGAAACAACCAGTATCCCAGGTACGCATGCATCTGTGCTTTGCTAGCGTTTTTTTTGCGTGTTTCTGTCTTTTTTTTTCTGTTTTTTTTCTCTGTTAGCATAGCCAAGTAGGGTTTCTGTCGCGACAAGTGGAATTCATATTCTTGGAATTGCTGCAACTCAGACCCACTTTCGTTCGTTCCGTCTTTACTTTTTCGTGACTTTCCTCATTTGCCTTCGAATATATGAACACAGCATGGAAACACAAGTTCTGCTTTTGTTGCTTACAGGCGGGATGCATGCACTGAGTCTGCAGCTCGCTGAGAATTATGTCGCTGCCTTCGGC
>NW_013572271.1:0-240 GCF_000499745.2 Eimeria mitis
TATATATATATGGTTGCTCTAAATACTGCTAATGCATAATCTATATTAAAGCAGAGACAAAGAAAACACCTTAATGGATATACACCTCGCACTAATAAATTAATTAATTTATTTATATATTTACCTATTTATTATTTATTTATTTATTTATTTATTTATTAATCTTTTTTAATTTATTTGTTTGTTTGTTTTCTATTGTCTCTCTGTGGTTCACTGCGTTGCGGTGTACATACACCCGGA
>NW_013572271.1:340-721 GCF_000499745.2 Eimeria mitis
CTAATGGATATACACCTCGCACCAATAAATTAATTAATTTATTTATATATTTACTTATTTATTATTTATTTATTTATTTATTTATTTATCTTTTTAAATTTATTTGTTTGTTTGTTTTCTATTGTCTCTCTGTGGTTCACTGCGTTGCGGTGTACATACACCCGGAGCGTATTCTAGCTGTTCTTAGCTGCAACAAAATAAAAATATAAAATAAATAAAATATAAATATCAATAAAATTAAAATATATAATTAATATAATATAGAGAACAACAGAATAAATATATATAATAAATATAAAATAGACAAAAACAAAATAAAAATATAAAATAAATATAATATAAATAAAAACGAAATGAAGAAATAAATAAATAAAATATAAA
>NW_013572271.1:935-1166 GCF_000499745.2 Eimeria mitis
TAGAGAAAGAGAAACAGAAGAAGAAGAGACAAAATAAATAAAAACAAAACAAAAGGAAACAGAAAAAGAAAAAACAAAAAAAGCAGAGACAGAAAAGGGAGAGACAGAAAAAGAAGAAAAAGAAAAAGAAATAATGAAAAGAAGAAGAGACAAAATAGGAGGAGACAGAAAAAGAGGAAACAAAAAAAAAAAAAAAAAAAAAAAAAAAAAAAAAAAAAAAAAAAAAAAAAA
>NW_013572271.1:1203-1489 GCF_000499745.2 Eimeria mitis
CAGAAAAGAAATGTTTCTACGTCTTCACTGCCTCCACCGAACATCCAGCAAGAAGAAGTTAGTTACAGCTAGCTGCTAGCTAGCTGCTAGCTAGCTGCAGCTAGCTAGCTGCAGCTAGCTGGCTACAGCTAGCTACAGCTAGCTAGCTACAGCTATCTAGCTACAGCTAGCTAGCTGTAGCTAGCTAGCTGTAGCTAGCTGCAGCAGCACACAGCTTACAGCTAGCTGCTAGCTAGTTGCACGGAGGCGATGCAGCTGCAGCCACATGCAGCTAGCTGCAACAGGC
>NW_013572271.1:2708-3962 GCF_000499745.2 Eimeria mitis
ACCTGCATTGTATATTATATATTATATATTATATATTGTTTAGGGTTTATAAGGGTTTAGGGTTTACAAGGGTTTATAAGAAATGTCTGAGGATGTAAATGAAGGGGGTGTATATATTCTTTCTTCTCCCCCGCAACAAAAAAAATATAAAATAAATAAAAAAGGAAAAATAAAAAAAATAATAAAACAAATTTATTTACGTGATGATATTCAATGCGGCGTTAAGCAGTGCTGTCTTTGTGGGGACCCCACACAAAACATAGGTAAACCATAAACCCTAAACCCTAAACCCTAAACCCTAAACACTAAACCCTAAACCATAAAGGATAAACACTAAACCCTAAACCCTAAACCCTAAACCCTAAAATATAAACCCTAAACCCTAGACCCTACACCATAAAGGATAAAGCATAAACCCTAAACCCTAAACACTAAACCACAAAACCACGGTAAACCCTAAACCCTAAGCCCTAAACCCTAAAATATAAACCCTAAACCCTAAACCCTACACCATAAATTATAAACCCTAAAGGACAAAACGTAAACCCTAAACCCTGAACAATAAATAGTAAACAATAAACCCTAAACCCTAAACCCTAAACACTAAACCATAGACCCTAAAGAATAAAGCATAAAGAATAAACCCTAAACCCTAAAACATAAACCCTAAACCCTAAAACATAAACCCTAAAACATAAACCCTAAAACATAAACCCTAAACCCTAAACGCTAGAGAATACACAATAAAGAATAAATAATAGAGGATAAACAATAAACAATAAACCCTAAACCCTAAACCCTAAACCATTCTTATCTTTGTATTTACTTCTGCTGCTGCTTCTGCTGCTGCTTCTGCTGCTGCTGCTCCTGTTGCTGCTGCTGCTGTTTCCGCTGCTGCTGTTTCCGCTGCTGCTGCTGCTGCTTCTGCTGCTGCTGCTGCTGCTGCTTCTGCTGCTGCTTCTGCTGCTTCTGCTGCTGCTGCTTCTGCTGCTGCTGCTGCTGCTTCTGCTGCTGCTGCTGCTGCTGCTGCTGCTGCTGCTGCTGCTGCAGGCCGTTTGCACCTGGGGGAGCGTGTATTGTTGCTGAGCAGTTGTTTTATAATAAACTGTATCGACATAATCGAAGAAAATAAAAATTTAAATAATTTTATTATTCTTTCTTCTGTTCTTAATCAAGTCAGATTCATGCTGCTGCTGCTGCTGCTCCTGCTGCTGCTCCTGCTGCTGCTGCTGCTGCTGCTGCTGCTGCTGCTGC
>NW_013572272.1:0-733 GCF_000499745.2 Eimeria mitis
GCGTCCACCTTCGCAGCAGTGTTTGGAAAAATACATGAGCCTACCAGGGCATGCAGCTCAAGGTGCGAAAATTTTCTACTTACAGCCAACATGTGGGTCTGCGGCTCAAGGGAACGGCTGACTGTTCCGAGACACTGACGCACTTTCTGGGCAACATGAGGCTTGTGCACCTAACAGCTTGGGCTATGTGCGGGTCTTCTGGGCAGGCCGCACCGAAGCCACATGGTGGACTTTAACCCCCCTGCTTGCTCACGTTACTGACGCAGCTGAGGAACTGCAAAGCATCTCCAACCAACGTTCAATAGTTAGCACTTCCGTCGAACAGCTCTGCTTTCCTCTCACCCAGCTGTGTCCTGTGAACGGACTAGTTGGAGCATCAAGCATCAACCTTTGCCACAGCAGAATATACCTCCACAACCCACAGCAGCCTCATATTCAGCGCTCACACACACGGCGCGAAGGACTCTGGAGCACACCCTCAAGCCCGCCAGTGCATCGTCTTACAAGCTGCACCACCCCCAATGCCACAAGCTATCCATGTCCGAATAAATCAAGCGAGCAGTGACCCCAACATCTCACCACTACACATATTCAGGAGATCAACGGGACGCTCTAAACATCACCGCCACCCCAACCGCAATGCAGCAAAAAACGCTTTGGATATTGCGCTAGACCGCTACGCTGCTGGTACACAACGTCTGTGCGGCCAGGCTACCAGCGCCAAGCACTTCTC
>NW_013572272.1:794-5255 GCF_000499745.2 Eimeria mitis
ATACCCACGGATTCGGTGCTCTTGCAGGTCTGGTTGATGATTCACCATTAACTCTTTTTATCTGCGGGCCTCCACAAACAATCAGCGCGTAAGTCTCTGGTGGTCTATTTCGCACTGCTACTACAGAGAGGCTGACTTAACCTGCAGTGATAACAGACTTCCATATCGGCTTGGGCTCGCAAAGATTGCGGGCGTGACATTACGGAAGGAAACTAAAATGGCGTTTAAGCGGAACCAAATCTCTGCTGTCTCGTCCCTTGACGCGCGGACCAGACAGAGCGGGTAAGGCGTTGCAAACGATGTGCAAGCGCTATGCTCTGCAAAGAGAAAGACAGGGGTCATGAGCTCTGCAGTTCACTCTACACGATTACTGTCAGATAGGTTGACAAGCCGCCTTGTAGTCTACTGCGCATGAGTGCGTGCGAACTGGTTACTGCGCCGATACTACATTTGCCTTTGGCAGTGTACCCACCACTGTGTGGTATGGTGAGTGCAGTGGGCTGCGTGTTCGTGCTGTTGGTAAGTGACGCACGGTCTGAAACATTGCAAATGCCGTAAGAAAAGCTGGCCTTATGCCTGACACCTCTCCCCCAATCAGTCTGCTGTACGGCGCTAAACCAAAATCACTCTGTCAGCTGTGCTGCAGCAAATAATGAGTAACACTTGCCGCATGCGCCTACGCTTGTGATAAATGCACGCAAATATTGTATTCTCGACAACTTGCGCCGAGGCAGCCGTCTAGTAAAGGATACAGCCAACGGAGCAGCTTTCGGTATTTGTGCAAACATAGTGGCTCCACAATTTAAACCTGTCACAGCTGCCTGAAATTGCGGAATAATAAGCAGATACAGCTTTTATGCATGCTCGTACTGGCCAGAGAAGGGTGTTGCGTATACGTAGATATCCCCGTACCTCCTGGAGCGGTTTAGCCTCACATCATCCTATGCAAGCATGGCAACTGTCCAGTGCAAGGTCAGGGTATGAGAGACGCTGAAAAGGCTTACGCGAGTTGTGTGCACCTGTCCCATCCAACAGCAGGCATCCCATTCCCTACAAAACAGAATCCGATAGCCGATAAAGCCAGCAGCAGCAAAGAGCGGCAGGGCAATGTTGGCGTTGCCTTCCGAAACTTCGGAGACATATGCGCAGGAATATGGACACGTTTAGCTCGCCCTGGCAAGATATAAGGGTCTCTCACCTTGCTTAGCAGGGTTTCATGTTTCTGTAGTTAACGCCAACTGCCGGCGAATGCCTGTTGCAATATGCTCCGCAGAATCTGACGAATAGCGTTCCACTTATAATGTCTTGCGTACAACTCACTTCGTACCACGCAATACCCCCCAGATGTTCCCACCTCACTCCATGCATATCGCGTACGTTTGCGATACCAGCTATCGCAAACCTGCTGATATTGCCCCCGGATACTTTACTAGCAAAGATCACAGTGCGTACGAGCAGTTGCACTTCGTCCTCTACTTTCTGACGAAAGAAACTTTCACGCCGCGAGTGGGATAACAAGCACGGAAGCAAATAAAGCTACCACAACATTCCCTGTCTACCTTGCATTCGGCCTAACACCTTTCATTCAATAAAAGGTGCATTCAAATCAACTAGCCCCGATTCCAGATGTAAACTTCCATTGCCGCTTCCTTTGGTGATCGTATTTGATCTGTACCTCCTGGGAACACAGGGAAATGCGCAAATCGGCTCCACATGGCTGACATACACGCAGAAGGAGTAAGCACTTGCCTGCTTCAACCACGCGTATCGTCGTACGTCGTACTAGATGTACGACCAGTGTAGAAGAGCCTGGCTGAACCAAGCAAGTGCTTGCTCCCCACGTCGAGGGCCCAAAACCTCCCACATTTGCATTTGCATATTAATCCGTCTATGCACATGCCAAACCATCTCAGGCTGCAAGGGAAAGCACACGGTCCAGCCAACTGCGAAATTCGGACGCCGCGCTTGCGATTGAAGTTATTTGTGCACGAACCCAACAACCTTGAGCATGATGCAGATAAAATGGCATAATAAAGATTCATCCCGAAACATATTCCCCACTTCGTTGGAGCGCACGTTGCCGATAGGGCACGAAGCCTCCTATTTCCAAGAAACACGCCGATACAATATCAAGATCAGAAGTATAAGGGAATGCCTGCGAGACGGCGGTGCGCGTTCAGAAACCGAAACAGCAAGGTGCGCTCCCGATTAAACCTGCACAAGCTAGTCTGCCGGAATACGCTGAAAGGCAAGGGAGAACTGCAAAGCATCACAGCTCCACTAGGGACGGTCGATTCCATGTACGAATGCGTGGTAGTGACCAGTGCTTGTAAGCTCCATCTTCTGCGAATGCCTCGTAATCTCAACGATCCACATACTTTCTAGAATAGTTCCAAAACCGGCCAATACGATCGCAATGCATGACCCATATAATCGGCGTTCATAACCAACGCCTACGCGAAATTAGCATACGCCGGAAGTCAACCCGAAACGTCGAATTTTAAAGATTCACCAGGCTCGTCCAGCCCTACATTCTTGGACAAGTGCCTTACAGTAAGCATTCCGAATATAGAGATTAAGTTTTCACGAACTCGGAACATATGGAAACACTGATTTCTGAAACATCGCTGCCGGCAGCTCGATGGTGCAATCGTGCATACTAGAGCAGGGCACGAGCCTATGACGTAACCGAACGGCACAGATAGCCATAGGCGCAGACGCTAGTGCACTGCACAGTTGAAGATTGACCGGCGTGCGAACTACATGACAGCTGCACGTGTGGCGTTTTCCGGAGATTGTTCCCAGTATCCAAATTAGTTGTAGTTACCTTCGGCGCAGGTCGCTCACACTCTTCGTTAAGCGCACGGCATCATGCCAAGCAAGACTGCAGACGCACTTACCCAGAATAGTATGGGAAAGTGCTCTTTAGCTCGGTTTGAGCGGCAGTCGCCGACGCACGGGAAACCGAGCAATATGTTGCCTTCATCTGCAGAAATGTGCAAGATATGCAAGCCCACCAGGACACTCAGCTCAAACTGCGGAAGCGGTATACCTCCAACAAGCATGTGGGCGTCCAACTGAAGATCACGCCTGACTGTTCCGAGATGCTGACGCACCCTCTGGGCAAGATGAGGCTTGTGCACTAAACAGCATGATATGTGTGTGGCGTTGCTGAGCACGCCACTGCATGAATCATAGTTCAATCCCACAACTGCCCAAAATGCAGCTAATGAGCACACAAACACTTCCAACGAACGCTCAGCACCACACACGTCCAGGGAAACACTCCCGCTTCTGCCCTTACCAGCGGCGCCGTGTGCGCGGATTTATTGCACTGTACAGCAGCGTATCTCTCCACTACGCGCACCAGTCTCATATTCAGCACTCAAACACACGCCCCGATGGACTGGTGTGTTTAGTCTCGGTAGTCCCTGTATCATCGTACTCTCTGTGCCATCCTCAATACCACAATGCTATCCGTGCCGAGATGGAGTGAGTGCACCCCGTCTGGTTATGCCAACACCGCTCATCTCCAGGAAACCAATCACCCACGCGAAACAGGCTCTGTAGCCCCAACGAAGAGGAGACGTTTTCCAGTAGACTACACAATCTTGGCTGCTAGCAAAGCAAGCTCCGTGTGTTCCAGGGTATCCACGACACGCACGCTACCAAAAATCAAGGAGCAGTTTCGGTTCCTGGCCCTGAGCATTGCCTTCCTTGGAGCCAATAACGTCGCCTTGTTTTCGGCTCCAGCGGGTATGAATGATAGCTCACTCTTCATGGGTGTCTAATGCCGGATCGCCCCATACAATCAGCGCGTGCGCCTCTACTGGTCTACTACCCAGTGTTGCTACGAAATTATGCTCCTCAAATTTGTAACGACCACAGACTTTCACATAAGCAGGCGTCACCTCACGAAGACTGGCATGCGAGACACCATAATTGGGCATTAGACTGCTGCATCCGCAAAGGTGAACATTTGCTGCGCTCTACCCTGCTACGCGAGCCGAACCGCG
Organism: Eimeria mitis; assembly: GCF_000499745.2. Lineage (NCBI taxonomy): Eukaryota > Apicomplexa > Conoidasida > Eucoccidiorida > Eimeriidae > Eimeria > Eimeria mitis. The sequence continues at coordinate 4,811 of NW_013572272.1, forward strand.
CCCTCTAGTTGCTGCAAACCAGACATATTCGCAATGCCTCACGACTGTCAACACCGCAATCATGCGCTCCACGCTTCAATCTACACGATCTTGATCACGGCGGGCATGCCGCTTTGTAGTCTACCATGCACCACTGTGTCAAAGCGGCCTGCTTCGCTAAGACAGCTATTATTCACTTGGATGACGCATGTTCAACTCTGCGACACGGTGACCAAACTAAGCCAAGCCAAGCTTGTTCCCTCCAAGTCACGCACGGCCTGAAACATCGCAGCCAGCACTCAACACAAACAGCTGCATGCATGTCACAGCTACCGCCACTGTCGGCTAACACCAACAGTCTGCTGCCAGGCCACTTCGTCAGCTAAGCATCCACACATTACGAGTAACACTCAGCACACACATTTGCGCGAGTGATGCCTGCACCAGCATATTCTCGCCAATCTGC
>NW_013572273.1:0-823 GCF_000499745.2 Eimeria mitis
TTGGTTTTCGCTTTTGAACGAGGGGTTTAGCTTTATGGGAAAGGGTTTTAAGGGTTTAGGGTTTTAAGGGGTTAGGGTTTTTAAGGGTTTAGGGTTTTAAGGGTTTAGAGTTATAAGGGTTTAGGGTTTTAAGGGTTCCAAGGGTTTAGCGTTTAGGGTTTACCCTGTTGCGAGAGTGTGTCTATAACCTCTACAAGGGTTCCAAGGGTTCCAAGGGTTTAGGGTTTAGAAGGGTTTAGGGTTTAGGGTTTACCCTGTTACCAGAGTGTATGTATAACCTCTACAAGTGTTCCAAGGGTTTAGACTTATAAGGGTTTAGGGTTTAGAAGGGTTTAGGGTTTATAAGGGTTTAGGGTTTACCCTGTTGCCAGAGTGTGTGTATAACCTCTACAAGTGTCCCAAGGGTTTAGAGTTTAGGGTTTAGAAGGGTTTAGAATTTAGAAGGGTTTAGGGTTTAGAAGGGTTTAGGGTTTAGAAGGGTTTAGGGTTTAGAAGGGTTTAGGGTTTAGAAGGGTTTAGGGTTTACCCTGTTACCAAAGTGTGTGTATAACCTCTACAAGGGTTCCAAGGGTTCCAAGGGTTTAGGGTTTAGGGTTTAGAAGGGTTTAGGGTGTACCCTGTTACCAGAGGGTTTAGGGTTTAGGGTTTAGAAGGGTTTAGGGTTTAGAAGGGTTTATAAGGGTTTAGGGTTTACCCTGTTGCCAGAGTGTATGTATAACATCTGTGGTTCTTCCCCCATATCTATACTGATAGTTCATTGTTGTTCTTAACCACATAAAAGATAAAACATTTATTATTTGTGCTGATGCTCCAGCAACCCCTC
>NW_013572273.1:923-1561 GCF_000499745.2 Eimeria mitis
TGTTGTAAGGATTTAGTGTTTAGGGTTTAGAGGGGTTTAGGGTTTAGAAGGGTTTAGGGTTTAGGGTTTAGGGTTTAGAAGGGTTTAGGGTTTAGAAGGGTTTAGGGTTTAGAAGGGTTTAGGGTTTAGAAGGGTTTAGGGTTTACCCTGTTGCCAGAGTGTATGTATAACCTCTATAAGGGTTCCAAGGGTTCCAAGGGTTCCAAGGGTTTAGGGTTTAGGGTTTATAAGGGTTTAGGGTTTAGAAGGGTTTAGGGTTTACCCTGTTGCCAGAGTGTATGTATAACCTCCGTCGTTCTCCCCCCATATCTATACTGATAATTCATTGTTGTTCTTAACCACATAAAAGATAAAACATTTATTATTTGTGCTGATGCTCCAGCAACCCCTCCTTTGAAGGCTTGTGTTTTTGCGTGGTTTAGTATAGTATATATATTTGTATTTTTTTCTTTTTTTTCTTTTTCTTTTTTTTCTTTTTCTTTTTCTTCTTTTTGGGGTGGTTCAGGGGATATACATAATGCAGGTGGGGGGGGGAATATAGATAAAGAAGAAGAGGAAAAAAACGCGCTCTTTATATACATTTTGATGGGTCTAGGGTTTAGGGTTTAGAAGGGTTTAGGGTTTAGAAGGGTTTAGGG
>NW_013572273.1:1661-1964 GCF_000499745.2 Eimeria mitis
AAGGGGGGAATATAGATAAAGAAGAAGAGGAAAAAAACGGGGTCTTTATATACATTTTGATGGGTCTAGGGTTTAGGGTTTAGAAGGGTTTAGGGTTTAGAAGGGTTTAGGGTTTAGATGTTCTAGGGTTTAGGGTTTAAAGAAGAGACAGCAGCAAGCAACTCAACACACACACACAAAAAGAAAAAAATATTTACAAGAAACAAGCCAACAATATATTCTAATAAAGATTTATAAATTAGGGTTTAGGGTTTAGGGTTTAGGGTTTAGGGTTTAGGGTTTAGGGTTTAGGGTTTAGGGTTT
>NW_013572273.1:2012-3094 GCF_000499745.2 Eimeria mitis
TTTTCTCTCTGTCTCAGTTTTATTTATTATTTATTTTTTTATTTTTAATTATATTATCGTTTATTTTGGGTTCCATTTGCCTCATTTCTTACACACTAAACAATAAACACACCCCTGAATCTAGGGTTTAGGGTTTAGGGTTTAGGGTTTAGGGTTTAGGGTTTAGCGATGGTATGTTTGTAGTTATCTCCCTCCACACACAAAACCCTAGTTTAGGGTTTAGTGTAAATTGGTCCTTCTCCTTAGTATATATAATGTTTATATAAATATATAATATATATATATATATATAACATCTAGGGTTTAGGGTTTAGGGTTTAGGGTTTAGGGTTTATTTCTACTTGTGTGTAGGCTCATATGTTTAGTGGTTCTCTCCAGTTGTATCACCCCTAAACCCTAAACCCTAAAGTCTAAACCCTAAACCCTAAACCCTAATCATACGCAGCAGTCAATGGATGTGGTTTGAGGTCTCAGCATTAGGGTTTAGGGTTTAGGGTTTAGGGTTTAGGAGGAAGGGTGTGCAAGCAGCAGATGAGGGTTGCAGGCTGCTTCTCCAGCTGCTGCTGCTGCTGCTGCAGCATCTGCTGCTGCTGCTGCTGCTGCAGTGTCTGCTGCTAATACTGCTGCTGCAGCTTCTGCTGCTGCTGCTGCTGCTGTTGCTGCTGCTGCTGCTGCAGCTTCTGCTGCTGTTGCTGCTGCTACAGCTATCATGTCCTATCGATGTTGCTGCTGTTGTTGCTGCTGCTGCTGCTGCTGTAGTTACTGCTGCTGCTGTCGTTGCTACAGTTGCGGTTGCTGCTGCTGCTGCTGTTGCTGCTGCTGAGCAGCAGCAGCAGCAGCAGCAACAGCAGCAGCAGCAGCAAGCTGACGATACAACAAAGTGAATTGAATTAAAACAAAATAAAAAAAAACAAAACAAAAAATTAAATAACAAAAAGAGAAAGAGCTGGGGTGTATGTACACCTCGGTTGGGGTGTATAGGCACCTATGTATATGAAGGTTTCCCTCTAGGGATATAAATAAATAAATAAATAAATAAATAAATAAATAAATAAATAAATAAATAAATAAATAAATAAATA
>NW_013572273.1:3251-3838 GCF_000499745.2 Eimeria mitis
ACCTGCTGCTGCCTCTGCCCCCCCTGCTGCTGCTGCTGCTGCCGCTAGGGTTGCTGCTGCTGCTGCTGCAGCCGCTAGGGTTGCTGCTGCTGCTGCGGCTGCTAGGGTTGCTGCTGCTGCGGCTGCTAGGTTTGCTGCTGCTGCTGCTGCTGCTGCTGCTGCTGCTGCTGCTGCTGCTAGGGTTGCTGCTGCTGCTGCTGCTGCTAGGGTTGCTGCTGCTGCTGCTGCTGCTAGGGTTGCTGCTGCTGCTGCTGCTGCTGCTGCTAGGGTTGCTGCTGCTGCTGCCGCTGCTGCTGCTGCTAGGGTTGCTGCTGCTGCTGCTGCCGCAGCTGCTAGAGTTGCTGCTGCTGCTGCTGCTGCTAGGGTCGCTGCTGCTGCTGCAGCTGCTGCTGCTAGGGTTGCTGCTGCTGCTGCTGCTAGGGTTGCTGCTGCTGCTGGTGGTTGTTTGCTGGAACATAGATTGCTTCGGGTATAAAAGTATTAAAGCTGACGGGCCCCTGAGCCCCCTCTATAAACCCAGCAGCAGAGAGTATCCGGTGTATACAAAGAAAATGGGGTTCACAAGAAGAATGATAAGGAACGATATG
>NW_013572273.1:3890-5432 GCF_000499745.2 Eimeria mitis
CCACCACCATCACCACCACCACCACCACCACCACCACCATCACCACCACCATCAGCAGCATCAGCATCAGCAGCATCAGCAGCATCAGCAGCAGCATCATCATCAGCAGCAGCAGCAGCAGCAGCAGCAGCAGCAGAGAGTATCCGGTGTATACAAAGAAAATGGGGTTCACAAGAAGAATGATAAGGAACGATATGAAATAAAGAAGGAAACCAACAAGCAGCTAAAGTGTATATATGCTGCTCATCATTTATATAATTTAAATTTAATAAACTTAATATAAAAGAAACCCATATAGGGTAGACCCTGCATACAAACAAATATATATATATTTATTTATTTATTTATTTATTTATTTATTTTTTTATCTATTTTTAGGTGTATTTATATATATATAAATGTGTATATATGCTGCTCATCATTTATATAATTTAAATTTAATAAACTTAATATAAAAGAAACCCATATAGGGTAGACCCTGCATGCATGCATACACATAAATATATATTTATTTATTTATTTATTTATTTATTTATTTATTTATCTATTTTTAGGTGTATTTATATATATATATAAATGTGTATATATGCTGCTCATCATTTATATAATTTAAATTTAATAAACTTAATATAAAAGAAACCCAAATAGGATAGACCCTGCATGCATGCATACAAACAAATATATATTTATTTATTTATTTATTTATTTATTTATTTATTTTTTTATCTATTTTTAGGTGTATTTATATATATATATAAATGTGTATATATGCTGCTCATCATTTATATAATTTAAATTTAATAAACTTAATATAAAAGAAACCCAAATAGGGTAGACCCTGCATACAAATAAATAAATAAATAAATAAATAAATATATAAATATTTTTGTTTATTTATTTATTTATATATAGGTGTATATATATATATATATAAATGTGTATATGTGTTGTTCATCGTTTATATAATTTAAATTGAATAAACTCAGAATAAAAGAAACCCAAATAGGGTATACCCTGCATATAAATAAATAAATAAATAAATAAATATATAAATATTTATTTATTTTTATATATGTGTATATATATGTATGTATGTATGTGTGGGTGGGTGGGTGTATATATATGGATGGAAAAATATAAACGTAAATGTGAATATAATTACATATATGTAAATATAAACAGAAATACAACATAAATGTATAAATAAATATAAATAAAAATAAATATATAAAAAATGTAAATGCAAATAAAATATAAACATAAATGTAACATAAATATGCAAATAAATATAAATAAAAGTAAATATACAATAAAATATAAATACAAATAAAAATAAATACATAAAAATAAAAAAATGAAAAAAGTAAATAAAAAATATAAATATGAATAAAAAAATAAAATATATAAATATAAAAAAAATAAATAAAAAATATAAAAAAAAAAAATATAAAAATAAACAAAAAAAATAAAAAAATATAAATAAAAATAAATAAAACATATAAACACAAATAAAAAAAAAAAAAAAAAAAAAAAAAAAAAAAA
>NW_013572274.1:745-1333 GCF_000499745.2 Eimeria mitis
AGAGAGAAAAAAATATATGTATAAATACAAATATAGAGAAAGAGAGAAAGAGAGAGAAAGAGAGAGAGAGAGAAGGAAGAAGTAAACCAGCAGCAGCTGTTCTTATTCTGTTTATATTTATACACATAGTTTTAGTTAATATAAATATAAAAACAAAAATATAATATAAAAACAAAACACGTAAATATTTATATAAATACAAATACAATAGAAGCAGCTGTTTATTTATTATATAAATACAAATATATTATATAAACAACTTTATATAAATTATATATTATCATCATTCTATAATAATTAATATAATTTAATTAAAATAATTAATTAACAAACTTTATATTATATTTTATTTTATTATGTTTTATTTTATTTTATTTTATTTTATTTTATTTTATTTTATGCTGACGCCTACTGCAGCACCCCCCAAAAAAAAAAAAAATAAAATAAACACAAGTGAAGGAAGGAGTTACGTTTTGTTGTATTTGTTGACAAAAAAGCAAAAAGAATTTAATTTAATTAAATAAAAAATAATTTTTATTTATTTAACACAAAAAAAGCAAAAGTTTTTTGTATGTGAGGCCGCTGGGG
>NW_013572274.1:1631-2461 GCF_000499745.2 Eimeria mitis
GAAATAAAAAAAGAAAATGTTTATAAATATATTTACAAAAAAGAAAATTCAAGTTTTTTGTTTTTTAATAACAAAGATCTGTTGCTGCTGCAGCTGGTGAGCATCAGCAGCTCTGTATATATATAACCCCTATACTCGGTCACTGCGTGTTATTTTTTTTTTTTTTTTTAATATTTTTGCGTTTTTATTGAAGAAATGATTTATTTTTATAATAAAAAGAGAAAAAACAAAGAAAAAGTAAAAGTTGAATTTGTTGGGTTTCGGTTGTGTATACTACTACACTGTCTCGGTTCTGAATGATGATGAATGGAAGCCGTTTCTGTTCTGCTTCGCAGCAGCGACCGCAGCGGCGGTGCATGTGCATAATCTTCTTTGTGTGGGAAAAGTTTTGTAATTTTTAAAAATCTTTTGAATAATTAAAAAGAAAAAGTAATATTCTTTTATTTTCCGTTTTAACGGTTTATTTTACTTGTCTCTTGGTTCTAGTTACCGCCACGCCCACAGTCGTCGTCTGGCGGTTGCATGCGAGCTGAGAGAAACCTCAGGAATCCTTCAATATTTATGAATTATATTTTAAGAATGCAATTTATTTTAATTTATTTAATTAATTTAATTATATGGAGATGAAAAAACCACCGCTTTCCCTCTTTATATGCACGCTGTGCTGAATTTGGATTAGCAGCATCCGGGCTCGCTGACGAGAGAAGGAGGTCGTGGATGGTGGGTTTGTTGCTGCAGTTTATTGCATTATTTTTCATCTTTTTGTTTATATTTGAGATTATTTGAAGATATAAAATAAAAAACACAAAAATTATACAACAAATACAACA
>NW_013572274.1:2561-3199 GCF_000499745.2 Eimeria mitis
AATTAGCAGCATCCGGGCTCGCTGACGCGAGAAGGAGGTCGTGGATGGTGGGTTTGTTGCTGCAGTTTATTGCATTATTTTTCATCATTTTGTTTATATTTGAGATTATTTGAAGATATAAAATAAAAAACACAAAAATTATACAACAAATACAACATTCTCTCTCCCCATCTCGCCTAGGTTTCATCACCCGCAGACAGCAGAAACCTCTGCTTATACACAGGCTCATCAGATTTCTCTTAATTTCAGAAAAAGTTGAATTCAAGTTTTCTCCAGAAAGAGAAAACTTGAATTCAACTTTTGGGGTGTATATGCAGCTCTGATACTACACAGAGTATGCTAGCGGTGCGGCGGCGTGGTTGTTTTGTATTATTTCATACATTAGTTGTTTGCTATTTGAACACGTTTTAAAGTATTTATATTTATATTTATATTTAATATTTATATTTATATTTTATACAGCCTGATGGATCAGAGACAGCAGAGTTGGCTGCCCCGGTTTCGTCGTCGGGCTGAAGCAGCAACAGCAGCAACAGCAGCAGCAGCAGCAGCAGCAGCAGAATCACCGCCCCCATCAACAAAAAAAGTTTCAGCAGCAAAAACAAATTCATCGAGAATACAAAAAAAAAAAATAGGAA
>NW_013572274.1:3299-5521 GCF_000499745.2 Eimeria mitis
ACAGCAGCAACAGCAGCAGCAGCAGCAGCAGCAGCAGCAGCAGAATCACCTCCCCCATCAACAAAAAAAGTTTCAGCAGCAAAAACAAATTCATCGAGAATACAAAAAAAAAAAATAGGAAATTTAGTTACAATGTTTGCGAAATTTGCGACTCGTGTTGTTGTTTATGGTTTAATGTTAGGTATCAATGCACGTAGTAGGTTTACACAAGCAGCAGCAGGAGCACGGCCTCTACATTCATCCTTGCATGCAGGAGAGGAAAGCTGGCTTTTACCTGATCCTGCTGCTGCTGCTGCTGCTGCTGCAGCTGCAGACACAGAAGCAGGAGAAGAAGATATATCAGCAGCAGAAGAAGCAGCAGCAGCAGCAGCAGCAGCAGCAGCAGCAGCAGCAGAATTTGGTTTACCTCGACTCGATGTATTTGAAGCTTCACTGTCTGCACGCATACAACAAGGCAAAAATTTCTTAGCATTTCAGCTTTCCTTACAGAGCTCATCTGCTGCTGCTGCTGCTGCTGCTGCTGCTGCTAGTCCTGCAGCAGCAGCAGCAGCAGCAAGTGCTGCTGCTGCTGCTGCTGCTCCACCGGGTGAAGCAACTATAGCGGGTCTGCATGCACTTGCTGCTGCAGTATCAGGGGGAGCAACAGCAGAATTTATAGGTTTAGATATATCTCTATCACACATAACACCGCTAGACTCTGCTGATGTGTTTATGGGGGGCCCCCGTGTATACACTGTAACTGCTTTTCTTGGTGATGGCGCAGCAAACGCAGTAGTTGAAATAAAAGATAAAAAAACTAAAGAAACCCTCGCTATGCGGCTGCTTTATACACCCTTCTCTGCTGCTGCTGATATAGATAGATTAGCTGCCTTTGGTTCTGCAGCAATGCAACTAGAAGAACAACTCATGCTGCTTGCATGCGCAGACAATACAGCAGCAAAAGCAGCAGCAAAAGCAGCAGCAGCTGCAGCAGCAGCAGGAGGAGGAGCAGGAGCAGGAGGGAAAGGAAAAACAACTGCAGCAGCACCAGGTGCAGCAGCAGCAGCAGCAGGAGGAGGGAGAGAAAAAACAACAACAACAACAGCAGCAGCAGCAGCAGCAGCAGAAGCAGCAGCAGGAGCAGCAGGAGGAGGAGGAAGAAGAAGAGCAGCAGCAGCAAGAGCAGCAGAAGCAAAAGGAATAGCAGTACCTTTATATACAGCAGAGATAGAGGGGGTGCCGAATGTGGTGATAGGTGAGGGTGTATTTATATTTAATAGAGTCCAAGTCATGGAGAGGCTACAAGGAGATCTATCTGGTTTGCTGCTGCATGCAGCAGCAGCAGCAGAAACAGCAGCAGCAGGGACAGCAGCAGCAGGGACAGCAGCAGCAGAAACAGCAGCAGCAGCAGAAACAGCAGCAGCAGCAAAAGAATATATTGCTGCTAGACTGCTGCTGCAGGTGCTGCACCTGCATGCAGCAGGCATCAGCCACAACGATATAAAACTAGAGAATTGCTTTCTTAGGAAAGACGGTAGTTTTTTATTGGGGGATTTTGGCTCGAGTACTCTATTTGGTTTTTCTCTCAATACACAAATAACAGACATAACGCCGGTGTATGCTGAGCCGCTGCTGCTGCTGCATATACACCGTGCAGCAGCAGCAGCAGCTGCTGCTGCTGCTGCTGCTGCTGCTGCAGAAAGAGAAAAAAAAAATAAAATTTTCGCTTATCCACACCCTAGTAGTGATCTATGGAGTCTTGGTGTTGCTCTTTATGAGTTGTTTACTGATGGGTTGCTGCCGTATGGGCTAGAAGATATAGGAGAAACAGAAACAGCAGCAGCAGCAGCAGCAGCAGCAGCAGCAGCAGCAGGAGCAGGAGGTGGAGCAGGTGCAGGTGCAGCAGGAGATGCAGCAGATGCTGCTGCTGCTGCTGCAGCAGCAGCAGCAGAAGAAACGCATGCAAAGGTGCTGTATATACACCGCAATGCAGACCCCAATTCTCTATCTAAAGAGCTGCAGCAGCACCACGTATCTACACGCTGGCAGCAGCTGCTGCAGCGGCTGCTGCAACCCAAAAGAAGCAAAAGAATAAACGCGCAGCAAATACTCACAGAGTTCTCAGATCTATTCAACTTTGCTGCTGCTCCTCCTCCTGCTGCTGCTGCTGCTGCTCCTGCTGCTGCTGCTCCTGCTGCTGCTGCTGCTGCTGCTGCAGCGGGAGCTGCAGCAGAAGGGGGGGG
>NW_013572275.1:0-1839 GCF_000499745.2 Eimeria mitis
AGAAGGCGCAACTCGGTGAGATCTTCTTGAAACTCAGTTGCCATGCCTGTGTTAGTGCAACTGCAGTATCTGCAGTGTCTGCAGGACAGCATGAAGGATATGTTTCTTTGGATCTCTTAACCGGGGCTCCCTACAGGTAGATAACATGATACGAAGTGCCACACGGTGCTCCTAAATTTCGCTTACAGTCACCTCATCTCTTTTGCCGCTTGCACGGTCCTTCCTCAAACCGCTGAACCGTTACACATGTAGCTTGTCATGACTAAGACTTTACCCTTTAGCTGGTCAGGGGCGGAAACATAGTAGGATAAAGCGGCAAGCATAAACCCAGGATGCGGCTTTTGAAGGGTTCCTGCAGAGCATGTATGCCCTACTAAAACCTGACAAATTTTCCCTATATCGTATGTAAACGAAGAAAATGTCATACCCCGTAGAAAGACAATTGGCAGGGTGCAAGGGATGCGTCCACTCGTTCCTTCCTGCAAAACCAGAACAACAGGCCAAACGGTTAAGCTCAGAACCGTGCTCAACTGGCTGCTTTCTCCGAGTACTGCACCGCCTTCGGTCCGGAGGTCGCAGCTTCGATTCCCAAAAATGGTAGTTGAGGCTCTGTTGCGTATAGAGAAAAATCACTCAGACACATTGGAGGCTTCGGTTTTGTGCTTTGTAAATGATTTTGCCAGCTGAATTAAAACGCGAAGAAGAGGGTAAACGGCTCCTTATCTCGTGTGGTAATGCAAGAGCAGAAGAGCGAGTTTGTTGTATCCGTGCAGCCCCATCGAAGCCTGGATCTCGTCTCCCCACTTTTCTCTCTAGCAAGGATAAGAGACCCTTGCATTTACCCGAAAAAGATGGCAAATTTCGCTCCCACACGAGAAATGGACACACCACACCAAACTGTCACTGAAATTTGCCCCATTAAAGCTGGAAGGGAATTTATTTATTTCAGATACAGCAAAACAACTTTCCCATTTTGTCGCAGAGCAGAAGGATCCCTCATGCAACCAGCTGCGCTTCCGGAAGCCCNAAAACAACTTTCCCATTTTGTCGCAGAGCAGAAGGATCCCTCATGCAACCAGCTGCGCTTCCGGAAGCCCGGCCTACACCGCATGGACAGCCCTGTAGCCAGTTAGGAGACCAGTGGCCTTGCAGTGCAGCTACAAGCTGAAACCAGGTACATTTCTCTGGGATCCTCCGGCTTTGCGATTTGGTTGCTGAATCTGTGCCGAACACCATGAGGAAGCTCAGTTCAGTTCTGCTTGCCGCTGCCGTGCTGGGGGCCGCCCGCGGAGTGGAGAGCGGCGACTCGAATGCAGAAGGGTCGGCCGGTGGGTGGAAGCAATGCCACAGCGAAATAATCCAATGTTGGGTTGTTTACAGAAAAATTTCAGAGATACTTGCAGCGGTTGTTGTGGTTTCGCATCTGTGCAGCCCCCGCCAACTGCCTTGCCGACTTCAATGCGGCTCGAGAACGAGCAGGCCTCGAAGCCTTCACTGAGGAGGAGGAGGAAGGGAAGAAGGTGCCAACAGCAAAGGAGGAGATTGCAAAGATTTGCTCCGCCATACAGGAGGCAAGCGGCCTGCATTCGCTCTACCGTCGCCGTACAGTGTGTCTGTGTGGTTGTCTGCGTATCTGCGTTTGTGTTCGGCAGCCGTTTTGGTCTAACTAGAGCTGAGCTGACTCACTTGCTATTCGGTTCTCTCAGGGTGCAGCATTTAACATTACGGGGGCAACTGTAGAGCGTGACGGCACCTACGCGTACGCGCCAGAGACAGGCCCTGCCGATGGCTGCTCTGCAGCCGTCTCCTATTGGAAAAAAGCCTACGTAAACTTTGGGG
>NW_013572275.1:1921-2569 GCF_000499745.2 Eimeria mitis
AGAGAACCCATCAATCCGTTCGGCGCCTCTCCACAGCCTCCGAGACTGTTACCGGCCTCGTTTGCCTCACTAATCCTGCAGCTCTTGAAAATGGAAAAAAACCCTTCTCGTACGTTGTCCAGAGTATACCGTCTTGCCTTCGTCTTGATTGTGTCTCCTCCGGCAGTGGCGTTTGTCTTCCTTGGTGTACGTTCTCTCGAAAACCCTCATCTTATCTGGTGATTTGCCTGTGTGCCTACATTTTCCTATTGACTCCATATCGTTTCTAAGCTTGTCTTGTTTGCCTCACCAATCCTGTGGCCATTGTACAAGGAAAAAAACCCTTCTCGTATGTTCTTGATAATAGACCGTCCCCCGTTCCTTTTGGTTGTATAGGCTCCTCCTGTGGTGTTTGCCTTCCTTGGTGCACCTCTTCTCAAAAGCTTGGATTTTCATCTGCCGTGTGCACTTCATTGGTGTGGTTCAGCAGAATCCAAGCTGTATCGAGCGTGTTTTTTAGGGAGGCCTTCCATGTATTATTCAGCTACTGTGGTTCCATCTGTGTGTATTTATGCTTGTGTTGCTGGCGCATTTTCATTTGTCGTCCGCCTGTGCCCCTTGCGTCTTCAAGGTGCTGCCTAGTGCCGTCTATTTCACGTTGTTTTCGCC
>NW_013572275.1:2673-4240 GCF_000499745.2 Eimeria mitis
TGCCTTCTTCGCAGTGAGGATGTTTGGGCGAACATAAAGGAAGCCATAGAAAACTCCGCCTCTACCTCTACCCAGTCTGCTCTCCTTGCTACCGCCTTGCTTCTGCTCACTTCTTTCATAGTTCTTTAGACATTGTCAAGAAGGCGCAACTCGGTGAGATCTTCTTGAACCTCAGTTGCCATGCCTGTGTTAGTGCATCTGCAGTATCTGCAGTGTCTGCAGGCCAGCAGGAATGATATGTTTCTTTGAATCTCTTAACTGGGGTCCCCTACAGGTAGATAACATGATACAAAGTGCCGCACGGTGCTCCTAAATTTCGCTTACAGTCACGTCATCTCTTGTCACGGTTCAGCGGTTTGAGGATAGGACCGTGCAAGCGGCAAAAATGTAGCTGGTCATGACTAGGACTTTACCCTCTAGTTGGTTACGGGCGGAGATGTGATAGGATAAAACGGCAAGCAGAAACCCAGGATGCGGCTTTTGAAAGGGTTCCTGCAGAGCGAGTATGGCCCCGCTAGAGCTTGCCAAATTTTCCCTACATCGTATGTAAACGAGTAACATCTCATACCTCGTAGAAGGCTAAGTGGCCAGGGTGCAAGGCATGCATCCAGTCGTTTTCTCCTGCAACACCAGCACAACAGGCCAAGCAGTTGAGCTCAGAACCATGTTCAGCGGGCTGCTTTCTCCGAGTACTGCACCGCCTTCGGTCTGGAGGTCGCAGCTCGGATTTCCAGCGTTGGTAGTTGAAGCTCTGCTGTGTATAAAAAAANGAGGCTTCGCTTTTGGGGCTTTGTAGGTGTTTTTGCCAGGCGAAAGAAGTCGCGAAGAAGAGGTGGAGCGGTTGCTTGTCTCGTGTGGTAATGCAAGGGCAGAAGAGAGACTTTATTGTATCCGTGCAGTCCCATTGAAGCGTGGATGTCGTCCACCCACCTTTCTGTCCAGCAAGGACAGGAGAGCCTTGTATTTACACAAAAAAGACACCAAATTTCACCCCTACACGGGAAATGACAGCACCACCGCCAACTCTCACTGAAATTTATCCCGTTAAAGCTAGAAGAAAATTTATTCGTTTCAGATACAGTAAAACAAGTTTCCTACTTTATCGTAGAAGAGCAGGATGCCTCAAGCAACCCGCTACGCCTGGTGTCCCGGAAGCCCGGCCCACACTGCATGGCCATCCCTGTAGGCTGTTAGGAGACCAGCGGTCATGCAGTGGAGCCACAGGCTACAACCAGCTACATTTGTCTGGAATCTTGCGGCATTGTGATTTAATTCCTGAATCTGTGCCGAACACAATGAGAAAGCTTAGTTCAGTGCTGCTGGCCGCTGCCGTGCTGGGGGCAGCTGTAATGACCTCGGCGGTCAAATACTCTTAACCCCAAGCAGGTTCGGCTACTCAATACAGAGATTGTGCGTTGTCCGGAAACGTTAAGTCCAAACTCGGTTCGGGTCCAACGTATTTCAACGTTTTCGTGATCAAAGAACTGCGTCGCCCCTTTCCGGACGCGCCCCTGGCCTCTGCAGGCGTCGCGGGGCGCCATCCTCTGGGTGCGGCCGACTCGCCCGC
>NW_013572275.1:4426-5258 GCF_000499745.2 Eimeria mitis
GCAGCCCACGAGGTGGAGAGCGGCGACCCGAATGAAAAAGGATCCGCTGGTGGGCGGAAGAAAAAAAAATACAACAGAATAATCTCATCTTGGTTTGTATGAAGAAACATTTCAGAGATGCTTGCAACGGTTGATGTGTTTTTGCTTCTGTGCAGCCCCCGCCGACTGCCTTGCCGACTTCAATGCCGCTCGAGAACGAGCAGGCCTCGAAGCCTTCATTGCAGAGACGGACGCAACGAAGAAACTGCCAACCGGGGAAGAAGAGCATATCGCAGCTATTTGCTCTGTCATAGGCGAGGCAAGCGGCCCGCACTTTTCACAGACTGTCCCTCTGTGCTTGGCTGCATATATGCGTTTATGTTCGGCACATAATGTGGGCTAAATGGGGCTGAACACATTGGCTTGCTATTCGGTGAACTCAGGGAAAAGCATCTGATATTACCGGGGCAGGTGTCAAGCGCGAAGGCACCTATGCCTACGCGCCAGAAACAGGCCCTGCCGATGGCTGCTCTGCAGCCGTCTCCTATTGGAAAAAAGCCTATGTAAACTTTGGGGAACTCCCGCCCGAATACAACGGCGACACGGATGTGTATGCAGAGAGCCGGAATCGCTCGCTCGTGGCCCTGTACAACCCCAACAAGGGCGCCACAGTCGACTGTGCCTACATCACTTGTCCAGTCTCCACCACGACCACCACTACCGTTGCTACCTCTGCGGGATCAACTGATAAGGTGGAAGAAGATGGTGAAGACGAGAAAGAAGAGATCGTTAAAGGAGTAAGCGGCGAACGAGAAACTGGGGGCCCAGCGAGCTCCGGAGAGCAGCCAAAGAC
>NW_013572275.1:5358-5582 GCF_000499745.2 Eimeria mitis
ATCTGCGGGATCAACTGATAAGGTGGAAGAAGATGGTGCAGGCGAGAAAGAAAAGATCGTTAAAGGAGTAAGCGGCGAACGAGAAACTGGGGGCCCAGCGAGCTCCGGAGAGCAGCCAAAGACCGGGCCGACAGTTCGGCGCCTCTCCACTCCCTCGGAGACGGTTACTGGCCTCGTTTGCCTCACTAATCCTGCAGCACTTGAAAATGAAAAAAAGCCTTTTT
>NW_013572275.1:5682-5842 GCF_000499745.2 Eimeria mitis
CGTATCTCCTCCTCCAGTGGTGTTTGCCTTCCTCGTTGCACGTTCTCTCGAAATGTCTCATCTAGTAGTCCTAGTTACGTTTCCTGAGTCAGGCTCATCCGAACTGTCTTGAATGTGTTTTCGCATGGGGCTTTTCACTTATTAGTTAGGTGTTGTGGTC
>NW_013572275.1:5942-7062 GCF_000499745.2 Eimeria mitis
TTCCAGTTGTGTTTGCCTTGCTCGTTGCACGTCCTCTCGAAATGTCTCATCTGGTAATCCTAGTTACGTTTCCTGAGTCAGGCTCATCCGAACTGTCTTGAAGGTGTTTCCACGTGGGGTTTTCCACTTATTAGTTAGGTGTTGTGATCCGATGTGTTGTGTTGCGATGATCGTGTTGTTGGTTCTAGCGGTCACCTCAAAGTGCTGCGTAGAGCCGTCAACTTCGTGCTGTTTCCCCTCGTCGTGTGGGTCAGTATTCGGTATATGCAATTTTAGTATTGATCTTTCGTCCTCCTGTAGCCGTGCACGAAAATCCCCCCTTCCATACGGTTTTGTCTCGCTGCCTTTTTTCTTCCCGTGTGCCTACTCGTTCCTATTGATTCCATAGCGCTACTAATTTTGTATTTGCCTCCTTTTCCCGCTGTAGTGTAGGGTAACTTTGCTGTTATGTGTTTTTTTCTCGCTCTTTTGTATATTTTGGGCTTTTACACAGCGAAGAAGTTTGGGCAAACATAAAGGAAGCCATAGAAAACTCCGCTTCGGCCTACACGCAATCTGCTCTCCTTGCTACGGCTTTACTTCTGCTCACCTCTTTCATCATTCTCTAGCCATTCAAGAGAAGGCAACCCCCTCGAGACTTTTTAACCGCAGCTACCAGGGGTATGTAGGGGGATCTGCAGTCTCCTCAGTGTTTGCAGAGCAAGGAGAAATGATATGCGTCTTTGAACCGTTAGACTTGGTCTCTGCAGAGGGAGATAACATGAAACAAAACGTCGCCCAGCGACCTGCATTTTATCCAGCACCCATTGCATCTATTTTTGCGCTTGCGCATTCCTCTCTTCAAACAACCGAGCCGTTTCAAATGCCGCTCAAGTTTACAGCCCAGACATTAAACAATGCGCGAGAGGAGGCAAATTTTGGATTAGGAGCCAAGCAGAAACGCAGGGAGCGTCTCCTCAATGACTCCTTCAGGGCATATATGGCCATGTTAGACCTTACCAGTTTTTCTGTGTACCGTTTAGAGAGAAAAAAAGGGTCCTTAGAAACCTCGTACAGAACTAAGTGGCCACAGCGCAAGACATACAGCCTCCCGCACCTCCATGCGGAAGCACAAAACATA
>NW_013572275.1:7162-8189 GCF_000499745.2 Eimeria mitis
GCTGAGCCGTTTCAAATGCCGCTCAAGTTTACAGCCCAGACATTAAACAATGTGCGAGAGGAGGCAAATTTTGGATTAGGAGCCAAGCAGAAACGCAGGGAGTGTCTCCTCAATGGCTCCTTCAGGGCATACATTGCCATGTTAAACCTTACCAGTTTTTCTGTGTACCGTTTAGAGAGAAAAAAAGGGTCCTTAGAAACTTCGTACGGAGCTAAGTGGCCACAGCGCACGACATACGGCCTCCCGCACCTCCACGCAGAAGCACAAAACATAGGCCAGGCGGATAGGATCATGTTCAGGCGGTTGTTTTCTCAGCATAGTGCGCCACTTTCGGCCAGGGGGTCGCAGGCAGGTTCGATTCCCATGAAAAGTTGCGGTGGCTCTGCTGTACGCTAAATTGACTGTGTTGTACTGAAAGTACTGCTGTTCATGCTTTGCAAAAGTATCCTCCAATCGAATAAAGACCAGATTGCGAGATTAAGCGGCTCCTGGCCCCATGTGGAACTGCAAGGGCAGAAGATAATGTATCCGTGTTGTCGCATCACAGCGTGTTACACATCACCCCCCCTCTTCTCTTTACCAAGGAGGACCGAGGTTTGCAAGAGCGCAAACAAGGTTTCCATGCCGCCTTTAATCCTCATTGACGTTTTTTCCCCTTCAGCTATAATAAAAACTGCTCATATTTGCTGCTGTGAAACAAACTACCGCTCCTAGACTGGAATTGGCTGTACTATTGCGGGTTAACACTGAAATGTGTACCATTTATGCCCCCCAAAAATCACCTTAACTGAAGTCAAACAAAATTTCGATTCCCTCCCAGAAGAATCGCATTCTTTGAGCAAACACCTTTGGCCGGGGTTCGTCGCTGCCGAAGCCCCGTTTCCAGCCCAGCGGTCCGTTAGGAAAGCAGCGGCCTGGTGGAGCTACTGAGAGTCAAAATGGATCGAATTGATTCCGTGTATTTTGTTTTTATCATCTTTTTGGTGAAGCATCGCTGGACAGGATGAAAAACTTCAACTCGGTTCTG
>NW_013572275.1:8269-9047 GCF_000499745.2 Eimeria mitis
TGCAAAAAAAATTCTTTTTGACCTTCTGTGGAAAAAATTTCAATAGGGGATGATGCCTGTGTGGTCGTTTTGCGTGTGCGCAGAGTCTGCCGACTGCCTTGCGGACTTCAACACCGNGGGATGATGCCTGTGTGGTCGTTTTGCGTGTGCGCAGAGTCTGCCGACTGCCTTGCGGACTTCAACACCGCTCGAGAACGTGCAGGCCTTGAAGCTTTCACTGCAGAGACCAAGGAGGAACAAAAAATGCCAATAAAAAATGAAAGCTACATCAAGGCCTTATGCGAAGCTATGCACCAGGCAAGAGGACTTTGTGGTGCCTGTCACTGCCTTGCAATGGCAGGCAACCCATTGCCTTGCAGCGTGTTTCTGGCCTTTTGGAGTGATCGTGCCCGAGCGTTGGCCTAAATTCGACAGTATTTCTCGATTCAACCGCCTTCAATATTTCTGGTTGCATTTTGGCCTGTTCAGGGTACACCAATGAACAAAACAACAGTAGATTACGCGCGCACCGGAACCTACGCGTACGCACCTCAGATCGGTCCTACCGACGGCTGCTCTGCGGCCGTCTCCTACTGGAAAAAGGCCTACGTGAACTTCGGGGAGCTCCCGTCCAAATACGAGAAAGAAGAGACAGGAGTGTATGCCCAAAGCCGTAACCGCTCACTTGTGGCCCTTTACAACCCCAAGGAAGGCGCCACAGTCGACTGCGCCTACATCACTTGTCCGGCCTCCACCGCAACCAGCACAACCACAGCTAGCACTACAGCGCAAAGCTCTC
>NW_013572275.1:9344-10271 GCF_000499745.2 Eimeria mitis
TGTGATGTCCGACCGCCCTGCCTTTCGATTTATCGAACGTTTTTCTTTCTCCTGTCGTTCGTTTTCGCGTGCTTCAGTCGCTTCCGATCTTAAAAGTCGGATGCTGAAGTTCCATCTGTTGTGTGTTGTTGCGTTTGTGTTGTTTGCAATTTTCCCCTTGGCTTGCGTCAACGCCTCTCTGCCCTTACCGTGCTTTTCAGTAGCGCGTTCTTTCCACCTACCACTATTCGGCACCCGTGATATGAGTACTGGTCCTTTGTATTTCTTTACACGTCCATGAACGAACCTCCCTCTATTGTCGGTTCCCCGAGTTTCTTGCCTTTGTTCGTGTGCTTAATCTTTACTACTGATTCCATTGGATTTCCACGGTTGACATTTTCTGCTCTTCTTCCTGAGATGTAGGGCATCCTGGCTGTCGTACAGTTTATTCCTCACTTGCGTTGTGTGTGGGCTTCTGCACAGCGAGGAGATTTGGGCGAACATCAAGGAGGCCATAGAAAACTCTGCTTCTGCCTCAACCCAGTCTGCTCTCCTTGCTACTGCTTTATTTCTGCTCACTTCTTTCGTCATTCTCTAGGCAGCGTCAGAAAGCAAACCCCGTGAGGTCCTATCTTAAATCTCAGCTGTCAGGGGGGATGCTAACGGAACCGCAGTTTCCTCAGTGTCTACAGAACAAGCAGAGAGGTCATGTTTCTTTGAACCCCTAGACAGTGACTCTCAAGAGGGGGGTCCCTCACCGATCCTATTTTGGACAACAGCAGCCGCATCGCCTTTTCCGCCTGCGCGGTCCTCTCTTCAAACTTTTGAATCGTTACAAATGCAAATCCTCAAATCCACGACCTAGGAATTAAACTGTAGACACAAAAGGAGACGAAAGTAGTGTGAAGGTGTCACATTGGAGCATATGGGGAGCCTCTTGGAGGAGCG
>NW_013572275.1:10371-10582 GCF_000499745.2 Eimeria mitis
TATAGAAAACTCTGCTTCTGCCTCTGCGCAGTCTGCTCTCCTTGCTACTGCTTTATTTCTGCTCACTTCTTTCGTCATTCTCTAGGCAGCGTCAGAAAGCAAACCCCGTGAGGTCCTTTTAAACCTCAGCTGTCAGGGGGCATGCTAACGGAACCGCAGTTTCCTCAGTGTCTACA
Source organism: Eimeria mitis (assembly GCF_000499745.2). Classification (NCBI taxonomy): domain Eukaryota; phylum Apicomplexa; class Conoidasida; order Eucoccidiorida; family Eimeriidae; genus Eimeria; species Eimeria mitis. Next base: position 10,548 of record NW_013572275.1, read on the forward strand.
GAACAAGCAGAGAGGTCATGTTTCTTTGAACCCCT
>NW_013572275.1:10682-10873 GCF_000499745.2 Eimeria mitis
TCGATCCTATTTTGGACAACAGCAGCCGCATCGCCTTTTCCGCCTGCGGGGTCATCTCTTCAAACTTTTGAATCTTTACAAATGCAAATCCTCAAATCCACGACCTAGGAATTAAACTGTGGACACAAAAGGAGACGAAAGTAGTGTGAAGGTGTCACATTGGAGCATATGGGGAGCCTCTTGGAGGAGCG
>NW_013572275.1:10973-11576 GCF_000499745.2 Eimeria mitis
CCCTATTTTGGACAACAGCATCGCTTTTTCCGCCTGCGCTGTCCTCTCTTCAAACTTTTGAATCGTTACAAATGCAAATCCTCAAATCCACGACCTAGGAATTAAACTGTGGACACAAAAGGAGACGAAAGTAGTTTGAAGGTGTCACATTGGAGCATATGGGGAGCCTCTTGGAGGAGCGCTCCAGCGTATGTTTGACCCCGCTAGAGTTTGCCATTACTTCTGGTTATCGTTTAAGGAACAAAAAGATTTTTAGAAATTTCGTAAAAGCCAGGCAAGCACGGTGGCAACAGTACAAGGTATGCAGCCACTCGCGCCTTACTCCAAGCAACTTAGCACTGACTCGATGGCAGGCGGTTGCTCTCCCAGAGCCGTACACTACCTTCAGTGCCCATGTCGCAGGTTCGATTCCTGGCAAAGGTAATGGAAACAGTTGAAAAGCCAAATGACAAAGTCATACTGGTTGTTTCGTTCTTTGCGCTTCGCAAATGAGCTCACAGCTAACTGAACAGCAGAAGACGTGGGCATAGGATCTATGAACGCCATAACGTGGGTATAGGGTCTATTCCCTCTTGTAAAACTGCACAAGAACGGTAGGAAGTT
>NW_013572275.1:11676-11755 GCF_000499745.2 Eimeria mitis
ATACACCCACTTCAGTGCCCATGTCGCAGGTTCGATTCCTAGCAAAGGTAATGGAAACAGTTGAAAAGCCAAATGACAA
>NW_013572275.1:11855-12615 GCF_000499745.2 Eimeria mitis
CTCCAGCGTATGTTTGGCCCCGCTAGAGTTTGCCATTACTTCTGGTTATCGTTTAAGGAACAAAAAGATTTTTAGAAATTTCGTAAAAGCCAGGCAAGCACGGTGGCAACAGTACAAGGTATGCAGCCACTCGCGCCTTACTCCAAGCAACTTAGCACTGACGCGATGGCAGGCGGTTGCTCTCCCAGAGCCATACACTACCTTCAGTGCCCATGTCGCAGGTTCGATTCCTAGCAAAGGTAATGGAAACAGTTGAAAAGCCAAATGACAAAGCCATACTGGTTGTTTCGTTCTTTGCGCTTCGCAAATGAACTCACAGATAACTGAACAGCAGAAGACGTCGGCATAGGACCTATGAACGCCATAACGTGGGTATAGGGTCTATTCCCTCTTGTAAAACTGCACAAGAACGGTAGGAAGTTAATTGTGCACGAGCAATCCCTTCGATGCCTGGGGCTGACACACTGGGAAAGGAAAGCACGGCAGGTAATCGCCCGAGCAAAAAGACGACTCCGCTACCAATCGTCATTGAAATTTGTTTCATTTCAGCTAAGGTGAAAATTGCTCGCTTTAGCTGAAATGCAAAGAATTGGCGCTTCAACACGCAATGCGAGATTACCTCCGCGAATCCCCATTAAAATTTGTCGGACATCAGTTGAAATACCAGTTATTGTCTTCGGATGAAGTCAGCAGGATGCGCATGCAACGGAGAAGGGCGGTGAATCGGAAGCTTTCCTTCCGATTCCCCGCCGCCGACGCT
>NW_013572275.1:12715-13171 GCF_000499745.2 Eimeria mitis
TGGGCTGACACACTGGGAGAGGAAAGCAGGGCAGGTAATCGCCCGAGCAAAAAGACAACTCCGCTATCAATCGTCATTGAAATTTGTTTCATTTCAGCTAAGGTGAACATTGCTCGCTTTAGCTGAAATGCAAAGAATTGGCGCTTCATCGCCCAATGCGAGATTACCTCCGCGAATCCCTATTAAAATTTGTCGGACATCAGTTGAAATACCAGTTATTGTCTTCGGATGAAGTCAACAGGATGCGCATGCAACGGAGAAGGGCGGTGAATCGGAAGCTTTCCTTCCGATTCCCCGCCGCCGACGCTCTGCCGCTCTCCCGCCGCACTAAGCCCAGCCCAATGGGCGTCAAGGAGTGCAGGGGCATCGTGGCACTGGTGAACGCGGCAATTATTGGCGGAATTTTCCTAGAATAGTTTACGTTCACCGCTGAATTCTCGCCTAACACCATGAAAA
>NW_013572275.1:13271-14719 GCF_000499745.2 Eimeria mitis
AAGGGGCATCGTGGCGCTGATGAACGCTGCAATTATTGGCGGAATTTTCCTAGAATAGTTTACGTTCACCGCTGAATTCTCGCCTAACACCATGAAAAACTTCAGCTCGATCCTGCTGGCCGTCGCCGTGCTGAGGACCGCCCGCGGAGAGGAGAGTAAGGATCCAAATCTAAACGCAGGTGGGTTGAAAGGAGGCACAACACACACATAATTTTACTTCAGGTTATCGGAAATAAATTTCTATGAGACCTGACGGCGGTGTGATCGTTTTGTTTGCGTGCAGAGTCTGCCGACTGCCTTGCCGACTTCAATGCCGCTCGAGAAAAAGCAGGCCTCGAACCTTTCGCTGCAGAAACGACAGACACAAACAAAATGCCAATCACCAATTCTGCGTACATCAAGGCGATATGTGACACCATAAAGGTGGAAAGTTGGCCTTATTTCACATGCCACTGCCTTGCACTGTGTCTCCATCGCTGTTGTGCTCTGCTTCTCCGTATGCGGGCTTATTTTTGGCATATGTCCTGAGTAAAACAGATTTTAATTTAGTTGTTCGTATTGTGACGTGCTCAGGGGACAAATGTGAGCAAACAAGCGGCAGATTACGTGCGCACCGGAACCTACGCGTACGCGCCTCAGATCGGTCCTGCAGATGGCTGCTCTGCAGCCGTCTCCTACTGGAAAAAGGCCTACGTGAACTTTGGGGAACTTCCACCCGAATACACAGAGGACGACACAGGAGTATATGCTGAAAGCCGTAACCGCTCACTCGTGGCCCTTTACAACCCCAAGGGAGGCGCCACTGTCGATTGCGCCTACATCACTTGTCCAGCCTCCACCGCAACCAGCACAAGCACCCCTAGCACTACCACCCCTAGCACTACCACCCCTAGCACTACAAAGCCAAACCCTGAGGAGACCACTCCCGAGCAAACCGGACCGATTACCCCTCAACCGGAATCAGCAGCGTACCTGCACCCAGCGAGCGTGGGAGGCCGGGACAGCGAGTCGCCAGCCAAGGCATTCACCCCACCTGTTTCTGATGAGGAAGAGATAAAAGTCGCGAAGGAAGATGGACAGCCCGTTCGACGCCTCTCTGCAACATCGGAGACGGTCACCAGCCTGGTTTGCCTCACCAATCCGGCTGCCCTTGTAAACCAACAAAAGCCCTTCTCGTACGTTGTGTGGACGATGCCCCTTCGCTTTGGTATTGGCTGTATATCATACTCTCGTTGTGTAGCTCTTCCTTGGCTTACGATTTTTGGAAGCATGCCACTGTATCTTCTGTTTGCACGTACCGTGCCTGCTTCAGTTGTTCGCGAGTTTGATTGAGGGTGTTTTCTTGTGGAACGTCTCATATACTACTCGGATACTGTGGTTCCACCTGTGTTGCGCTTTTGTGTTTGCGATGTTCGCTCATCACAGACACAAAAACAAAGCACAGGTGG
>NW_013572275.1:14819-15216 GCF_000499745.2 Eimeria mitis
CGCACTAAGTCCAGCCCAATGGGCGTCAAGGAGTGCAGGGACATCGTGGTGACGGTGAAAGCGGCAATTATTAGCCAAATTTCTTTGGAATACTTTACGCTCACCGCTGAATTCTCGCCTAACACCATGAGAAACTTCAGCTCGATCCTGCTGGCCGTCGCCGTGCTGAGGACCGCCCGCGGAGAGGATAGTAAGGATCCAAATCTAAACGCAGGTGGGTTGAAAGGAGGCACAACACACACATAATTTTACTTCAGGTTATCGGAAACAAATTTCTATGAGACCTGACGGCGGTGTGATCGTTTAGCTTGCGTGCAGAGTCTGCCAACTGCCTTGCCGACTTCAATGCCGCTCGAGAAAAAGCAGGCCTCGAACCTTTCGCTGCAGAAACGACAGA
>NW_013572275.1:15316-16559 GCF_000499745.2 Eimeria mitis
TACCAATTCTGCGTACATCAAGGCTATATGTGACACCATAAAGGAGGAAAGTTGGCTTTATTTCGCATGCCACTGCCCTGCACTGTGTCTCCATCGCTGCCGTGCTCTGCTCGTCCGTATGCGGGCTTACTTTTGGCATATGTTCCGAGTAAAACAGCTTTTAATTCAGCTGTTCGTATTTTGACGTGCTCAGGGGACAACTGTGAGCAAAGAAGCGGCAGAGTACGCACGCACCGGAACCTACGCCTACGCGCCTCAGATCGGTCCTGCAGATGGCTGCTCTGCAGCCGTCTCCTACTGGAAAAAGGCCTACGTAAACTTTGGGGAGTTCCCACCCGAGTACGCAGATAACGACACGGGAGTGTATGCTGACAGCCGTAACCGCTCGCTCGTCGCCCTTTACAACCCCAAGGACGGCGCCACAGTCGACTGCGCCTACATCACTTGTCCAGCCTCCACCGCAACCAGCACAACCACCCCTAGCACTACCATCCCTACCACTACAAAGCCAAGCTCTGAGGAGACCACTCCCGAGCAAAACGAACCGGCTACCCCTCAACCTCCTCAGGCAGCAGCGTACCTGCACTCAGTGAGCTTGGAGGGCCGGTACAGCGAGTCGCCAGCCAAGGCCTTCACCCCACCTGTTTCCGATGATGAAGAGACAAAAGACCAGAACGAAGGTGGACAGCCCGTTCGACGCCTCTCTGCAGCATCGGAGACTGTTACCAGCCTCGTTTGCCTCACCAATCCGGCAGCCCTTGTAAACCAAGAAAAGCCCTTCTCGTACGTTGTGTAGACAATACCCTCTCGTTTTGGTATTGGCTGTATCTCATACTCTTGTTCTGTGGCTCTTCCTCGGCTTACAATTTTTGGAAGCGTGCCACTGTATCTTCTGTTTGCACGTACTGCGCCTGCCTCAGTTGTTCTCGAGTTTGATTGAGGGTGTTTTCTTGTGGAACGTCTCATATACTACTCGGATGCTGTGATTCCACCTGTGTTGCGCTTTTGTGTTTGCGATGTTCGCTCATCACAGACACAAAAACAAAGCACAGGTGGAATTACAGCACCCCAGTGATTTTACCTTGTTTTGCGCCACTGCCGCAGTCTCTTCAACGTGCAGCTTAGTTGCGCGCAGTCATTGTATGTGTCAGTGTTCGGTGCCTGTCATATTACTCTTGGCCCTCTGGCGTTTCTCCCCGTGCGCGCAATTGCTCCCTTCTATACTCTGTTCTCTGTGTGCCTA
>NW_013572275.1:16659-18284 GCF_000499745.2 Eimeria mitis
CACAGCATCCCAGTGATTTTACCTTGTTTTGCGCCACTTCCGCAGTCTCTTCAACGTGCAGCTTAGTTGCGCGCAGTCATTGTATGTGTCAGTGTTCGGTGCCTGTGATATTAGTCTTGGCCCTCTGGCGTTTCTCCCCGTGCGCGCAATTGCTCCCTTCTATACTCTGTTCTCTGTGTGCCTAATCTTCCTTCTAGATTGCGTAGGGCCTCCATGCTTGGCTTTAGCTGCTTTTCTTGCCGAGGCGTAGGTCATTTGGGCTGTCATGAGGAATTTTTGTCGCTTCAGTTATGTGTGCACGCTTGCGCAGTGAGGAGGTTTGGGAGAACATAAAGGAAGCCATAGAAAACTCCGCTTCTGACTCAAGGCAGTCTGCTCTCATCGCCACCGCTTTGCTTCTGCTTACTTACTTCACCATTCTCTAGGCATCGTCATGAAGGCAGACCCCTTGAGATATTCCCCTGATGCTAAGGGTATCTTGGTGGAACGGCAGCGTCCTCAGTATAACGCTTGCTCTCTAGTCTTAGTCAAGGACAGAAGCGAGCTGCAATGCAGGTAGACATAAAGCAAGGTTTTCCCAAAAGTAGCTGACCTTCTTCCCCTGTCCTCAGGCCTCCTGGGCGTTGGGGTCAGGGCCTGGGTGTTGCGGGGAGGAGGCATCCAGAAACGGGTTGGCAGCGCACCTCGGTGGGGCTAGGCTCACGCGTGCACACGAGGAAGCTTCGTTGAAGCTTCCTTTACAGTCCTTTACTGGAGGCTTTGCCCCTGAATACGTTTATGGAGTATTTATATTTGATTGCACTCAACCTACTAAGGCCAAGTGGAGGCTCCTGTGCTAACTGCAGACAGATCATGCTACTACACTCAGTCTCTGCAAGACAGAAGATAGGATAAGCATCGTTGAACCCCGAAGAACTGCACGCCCAGAAGAGACAGTGTATTGTATCTGAACAGTCTCTCTGAAGCGTAGGGATCGTGTATCTCAGCAATGGCTCCGAAGAATGTTGCTCATAACCCCTATTTTCTTTGCAAGCTGGAGGGAAGCTTGCAGGTCGAGTACACATAAAAAGCAATTGGACCGCCGTCAATCCTCATTGATCCTCATTGGAATTTGTTTCACTTGCGATAGGATAAAAAGCGCCCATCTTCACTGAAGTAAAATGAATTTCTGTTTTCGTCGCTGAAAGGCCGCATGCCTCGAACAAACATATAGCGTTTTCTCGCGTTCCTCGCTCCGGTGGCTCTGGGCACGCGCCTAATCGAGCCCCCCGGCCAGCTAGGAGACCAGAGTCTTTGTGCTGCAGCTAAAAACCAGAATGGGCCACAATTCCATAGTACATTTCAGTCTTGTAGTTCTTCTGTTAAATCCCTGTCTAACACCATGAGAAGCTTCAGTTCGGTTCTGCTGGCCGTCGCCGCGCTGGGGGCCGTCAGCGGAGAGAAGGCCGACGGCGAAAGTCAAAAAGGTTCTGCAGGTAGGTTGAAACATCAGGGGAGAAAAGATGTCTTGTTTTGGTCGAAATGAAAAAATTTCAATGATCCTTAACGGCGCTGCGGTGGTTTTGGTTGTGGGCAGTGACCGCCGACTGCCTGACCGAGTTCAACACCGCCAGAGAACGAGCAGA
>NW_013572275.1:18384-21999 GCF_000499745.2 Eimeria mitis
GGCCTCCATGCTTGGCTTTAGCTGCTTTTCTTGCCGAGGCGTAGGTCATTTGGGCTGTCATGAGGAATTTTTGTCGCTTCAGTTATGTGTGCACGCTTGCGCAGTGAGGAGGTTTGGGAGAACATAAAGGAAGCCATAGAAAACTCCGCTTCTGACTCAAGGCAGTCTGCTCTCATCGCCACCGCTTTGCTTCTGCTTACTTACTTCACCATTCTCTAGGCATCGTCATGAAGGCAGACCCCTTGAGATATTCCCCTGATGCTAAGGGTATCTTGGTGGAACGGCAGCGTCCTCAGTATAACGCTTGCTCACTAGTCTTAGTCAAGGACAGAAGCGAGCTGCAATGCAGGTAGACATAAAGCAAGATTTTCCCAAAAGTAGCTGACCTTCTTCCCCTGTCCTCAGGCCTCCTGGGCGTTGGGGTCAGGGCCTGGTTGTTGCGGGGAGGAGGCATCCAGAAACGGGTTGGCAGCGCACCTCGGTGGGGCTAGGCTCACGCGTGCACACGAGGAAGCTTCGTTGAAGCTTCCTTTACAGTCCTTTACTGGAGGCTTTGCCCCTGAATACGTTTATGGAGTATTTATATTTGATTGCACTGAACCTACTAAGGCCAAGTGGAGGCTCCTGTGCTAACTGCAGACATATCATGCTACTACACTCAGTCTCTGCAAGACAGAAGATAGGATAAGCATCGTTGAACCCCGAAGAACTGCACGCCCAGAAGAGACAGTGCATTGTATCAGAACAGTCTCTCTGAAGCGTAGGGATCGTGTATCTCAGCAATGGCTCCGAAGCATGTTGCTCATAACCCCTATTTTCTTTGCAAGCTGGAGTGAAGCTTGCAGGTCGAGTACACATAAAAGGCAATTGGACCGCCGTCAATCCTCACTGGAATTTGTTTCACTTGCGATAGGATAAAAAGCGCCCATTTTAGCTGAAGTGAAATGAATTCTGTTTTCATCGCTGACAGACCACATGCCTCGAACAAACAGATAGCCGTTTCTCGCGTTCGTCGCTCCCGAGGCTCTGGGCATGCGCCTAATCGAGCGCCGCGGTCGGCTAGGAGACCAAAGTCTTTGTGCTGCAGCTAAAAACCACCGTGGGCCGCAATTCCATGGTATATTTCACTCTTGTGGTTCTCCTGTTGAATCCACGCCTAACACCATGAGAAGCTTCAGTTCGGTTCTGCTGGCCGTCGCCGCGCTGGGGGCCGCCAGCGGCGAGAAGAGCGATGACCCAAGTCAGAAAGGTTCCGCAGGTAGGTCGAAACATCAGCGGAGATAAAATGCCTTGTTTTGGTCGAAAGGAAAAAATTTCAATGATCCTTAACGGCGCTGGGGTGGTTTTGGTTGTGGGCAGTGACCGCCGACTGCCTGACCGAGTTCAACACCGCCAGAGAACGAGCAGATCTTGATCCATTCACTGCAGAGCCTGACGAAAACAAGAAAGTGCCGATAGACAATGCAGAGTACATCACAGCGGTTTGTAAAGCCATGCTGCAGGCAAGTGACCTATTTTCTTCTTGTATTTGCCGTGCACTGTCCCTTTGCCTTCTCCACGCGCGCATTCGTCTTTGCCAGTGGTGATCGGTTGAATGTTAGCACATTTAGTTGCCGCTTGACGTGTTCAGGGGACAGATATGGGTAGTGAAAAGACAATCATAGAGCGCAGCGGCACCTACGCCTACGCGCCTCAGACGGGTTCTACCGCTGACTGCCCTGCAGCAGTCTCCTATTGGAAAAAAGCCTACGTAAACCTTGGGGACCTTCCACCCGAGTACGAAGGCAACACAGGGGTGTATGAGGATAGCCGAAACCGCTCGCTTGTGGCCCTATACAACCCCAACAAGGGCGCCACAGTCGACTGCGCCTATATCACATGTCCTGTCTCCCCCACGTCCACCACAACCGTTGCTACCTCTGCAGGATCAACTTCTGAGGAAGGGGAAGAAGATGAAGACCTTACCGAAGACGGCGCTAAGCGCTTAAGTGAAGAACGAGAAGCTGCGGGTTCAGCGAGCTCGGGAGACCAGCCGAAGACCGGGCCGACAGTTCGGCGCCTCTCCACACCCTCGGAGACGGTTACCGGCCTCGTTTGCCTCACTAATCCTGCAGCTCTTGAAAACGGGAAAAAGCCATTCTCGTACGTTGTTGAGGATATATCTTGCTTCTCTCTTGGCTGCACCTCCAAGTCCCGTGCTGTTTGCCCTCCATAAAGCGCGCCTTTTTTGTCAAGGGCTCTCCTTTCCTTTGCCGTTTGTACCTACCTCGGTCGCTTCGGCGTGTATTGTGGATGCTTCTTTAGGGGCGTCTCACATATTACTTGAATGCTGTGGATCCAGAAGCGCTGGGATGCTGCGTTTCGGCTGTTGCTTCCTATCTCTACACCTTCCGCCAGTGCCTCTGTCTCTTTAAAGTTCTATTTAGTTGAGCGTTGCCCTCTTCCGGCTCAGTCAATATTTGTTGTGTGTCATATTAAGCTGTATCTAAGTTATTTTACCCATGCACAAACGTTTTCTTTGAGTATCCGTTCTGTGGATTTCTTTGTCTTGGTTGCTTGTGTGGCTAATCTTTCCTGTTGGCAACATAGGGTTCCCATATTTGGCTTTGTTGCTGAGGTGTATGGTCTTGGCTGGCTTAAGGCTTATCTGCCGTGTTTGCAATTTTTTGGCTTCTGCACAGGGAGGAGGTTTGGGAAGACATACAGGAAGCCATAGAAAACTCCGCCTCTGCCTCTACGCAGTCTGCTCTCCTCGCTACCGGTTTGATTCTGTTCACTTCTTCCATCATTCTCTAGGNTCTGCCTCTACGCAGTCTGCTCTCCTCGCTACCGGTTTGATTCTGTTCACTTCTTCCATCATTCTCTAGGCATCGTCAAGATGAGCAAACCCCTTGAGGTCTTTGTAAACCTCAGCTGGTAGGGGTATGCCGGTGAAACTCAAGTTTCCTCAGTGATTGCAAAACAAGCAGAAAGAATGTTTCTTTTGGCCCCTAACTGGGGCTTTGCACAGAGAGACAAAAGGAAACAGTGTGTCTCTCGGCGATCGGAATTCTGGCTTGCAGCCGCCGCATCGCTTTTTCGGCCGTGCCGGTCCTGTCTTCAAACCGCTGAACCGTTTCAAGCGCAGGTCTTCAGTTGTATAACTTTGCCCTTTAGCTGGGTACGACAGGGGTCAAAGGTAGGATAAAGAATCAAACAGGAGCACAGGGAGGATCACTTGAGGGATATCTCAAGAGCATCTATTGCCCCGCTAGAGCTTGTCAGCTTTTCTGTGAATAATTTATTGAGGAAATTATATATTTAGAAACCTCTTATAGACCTAGGTGGCCATACTGCAAGGCATACAGAGCCACTTGGGACTTCCTGCAAAACCACAACTCTACGCGCACCACTTGAGCATAGGCCCACGCTCCGGCGGCACATGTCTCAGCGTGATGCACCACCTTAGGCGTGGACGTCGCAGATTCGATTTCCATGAAGCGCAGCGAGGATTCTACTGTAAACCAAAGTGACTGGGCCGTGCTGGAGGTTTTGTTGTTTGCTCCTTGCAAATCACGCCAGTCGACTGAGCACACGATGCAACGGGAAATTGCTATTTTGCCGCACATTTTATCT
>NW_013572276.1:0-393 GCF_000499745.2 Eimeria mitis
GCTTAAGGAGATAGATGAGCTGGCGAGAAGGTAAATAAATATAAATAAATAAATAAATATAAATATAAATAAATATAAATATAAATATTTATTTATATTTATTTATTTATATTTATATATTTGTATTTATATTTGTATTTATATATTTGTATTTATGTGTATATTTATATTATGTTTATAATAAGGTCGATACTGCAGCAGCAACAGCTTCTGCTGCAGCATCTGCATCTGCATCTGCATCTCCTGCTGCTACTGCTGCTGCTGCTGCTGCTGCTGCTGCTGCTGCTGCTGCTTGTGCTGCTGCTGCTACTGCTGCTGCTCCTGCAGCTGCAGCAGCAGCAGTAGTAGCAGCAGCAGGAGTAGTTAGTAGCAGCAGCAGCAGCAGCAGCAGTA
>NW_013572276.1:653-718 GCF_000499745.2 Eimeria mitis
AGCAGCAGCAGTAGTAGCAGCAGCAGGAGTAGTTAGTAGCAGCAGCAGCAGCAGCAGCAGTAGCA
>NW_013572276.1:818-1640 GCF_000499745.2 Eimeria mitis
TAGGCCAAACAGCGTGGTGATAAGCAGCGAAGCTCGATGGAATATGCAGCAGCTGCAGCAGCTGCTGCTGCAGAACCTCAACGTCTGCCGGCTGTATACTAAAAAGAAAGGAGAGATGCCTGACTTCACCCAGCCCATCGTACTCACGCAACAAAGAGGTGCAGCAGCAGCAGCAGCAGCAGCAGCTGCAGCAGCAGCAGCAGCTGCAGCAGCAGCAGTAGTAGCAGCAGCAGGAGTAGTTAGTAGCAGCAGCAGCAGCAGCAGCAGTAGCAGCAGAAACAGCAGCAGCAGAAACAGAGACAGCAGGAGGAACAGTAACAGCAAACGGAGACAGAAGCAGCAGCAAAAATAGAAACAGAAGCAGCAGCAGCAGCAGCAGCAGCAGCAGCTGCAGCTGCAGCAGCAGCAGCAGCAGCAGGAGAGAGGATGGAGAGTTGTTGTTTGTTGTTTTGTTTGTGTCTTTGTAGGCCCCTTTACTGTCGGCAATGCCATCTCATACATCCATAAGGTAATATATCTGCTGCTGCTGCTGCTGTTGCTGCTGCTGCTGCTGCTGCTGCTGCTGCTGCTCTTGTAGCTGTACTTGCTGCTGTTGCGTTTGTCGTTGCTGCTGCTGTCGTTGCTGCTGCTGTTGCTGCTATCGCTCCTCCCGCTGCAGTTCTTGCTGCTGCTCTTGCTCCTGCTGCTCTTCCTGCAGCAGCACCAACAGCAGCACCAGCAGCAGCAGCAGCAGCAGCAGCAGGAGGTGTTTGTGTTGCTGCTGCTGCTGAACAGGACTTGCTGAAGGACTTTAAATTTGCCTTCGTTTGGGGGGCCAGCGCT
>NW_013572276.1:1893-2753 GCF_000499745.2 Eimeria mitis
AACAGGACTTGCTGAAGGACTTTAAATTTGCCTTCGTTTGGGGGGCCAGCGCTAAACACCAACCACAAATCGTCGGGCTAGGTAATACACAACTGCTGCTGCTGCTGCTGCTGCTGCTAAGGGTGCTGCTGCTGCTGCTGCTGCTGCTGCGGCTGCTGCTGTTGCTGCTATGGGTGTCGTTGCTGGTGGTGCTAAAGGTGTTGCTGCTAAGGGTGCTGCTGCTGCTACTGCTGAAGGTGTTGTTGCCGTTGCAGCTGCTGTTGCTGCTAAGGGTGTTGCTGCTGCTGCTGCTGCTGCTGCTACGGGTGTTGCTGCTGCTGCTGCTGCTAAGGGTGTAGCTGATGCTGCTGCTGCTGCTGCCGCCAGGGTTGCAGAGGCTGTTGCTGCTACTGTTAAGGCTGTCGATGCTGCTGCTGAGGCTAATGTAAACGCTGCTGCTGCTGCTCTGGATGCTATTGCTGCTAATGCTGCTACTCTCGCTGCTGCTGCTGCTGCTGCTGCTGCTGCTGCTGCTGCTGCTGTTGCTGCTGCTGCTGCTGCTGTGCCTGCAGGTCACGAGCTGGCTGACGAGGACGTAATACAAGTCGTTAAAAAAACATAAAGCTGCTGCTGCTGCTGCAGCACGAAGCTGCTGCTGCTGCTGCTGCTGCAGCAGCAGCACGAATAAATGCAGCAGCAACTGTCACAACTGCAGCAGCTGCCTGCAACAGCAGCAGTAGCAGCAGCTGTTGCACCCGCAACAGCAGCAGCAGCAGCAGCAGCTGCTGCTGCTGCTGCTGCTGCTGCTGCTGCAGCAACAAGTGCAGCAGTTGCTGCTAAGGCTGTCTTTAGTGGTGTCGTCTGATAGACAGAGGAGACGA
>NW_013572276.1:3016-4043 GCF_000499745.2 Eimeria mitis
GTGCAGCAGTTGCTGCTAAGGCTGTCTTTAGTGGTGTCGTCTGATAGACAGAGGAGACGAAGAAAACTACAAAGAGGTTCAGCAGCAAAGACACCGTATTGCTGCTGCTGTGCTGCTGCTGCTGCTGCTGCTGCTATTCCTGCTGCTGCTGCTGCTGCTGCTGCTGCTGCTGCTGTTTAGCTGCTGTTTACTCCTCGGCGTCAGGGTGTCTGATGATGATCTTCTGCAGCAGCAAAATGCAAACAAAAAACAACGGCCTTCCCTGCTGCAGCCATCGGCAACTAGCAGCAGCAGCAACAGCTGCTGCAGCAGCAGCAACAGCAGCAGCAGCAACAGCAGCAGCAGCAACAGCAGCAGCAGCAGTAGCAGCAACAGCAGTAACAGCAGATATCGCAATTGAGCTTGAGGAGCAACAGCAGCAGACACCCCAGCAGCAACAGCAACAGCAACAGCAGCAGCAACAGCAGCAGCAGCAGCAGCAGCAGCAGCAGTATTTAGTTTACTGTATCTGTGACGACAAGTTTATAAAAAGCAGCAGCATCATCGATACATTCAATAATTTTTTGTTTTGCTGCTTCTCTTTTTTCTTCGTCAGCTGTAAGCTCTTCTCGGGTGTATAGGCAGCACACGCTCCGCACGTCCTGCTGCACCTCTTCCTCAAGGAACCTAATAAATAAATAAATAAATAAATAAATAAATAAATAAATAAATAAATAAATAAATAAATAAATAAATAAACATTTTATTTATTTATTTTATTTATTTATTTTACTTAGTTAGCGGTTAAACGGCGAACAAAATAGACGCGCAAATTATCCAGTAGCAACAGCAGCAGCAACAGCAGCAGCAGCAGCAGCAGCAGCAGCAACAGCAGCAGCAGCAGCGACAGCTCCTCGCAGCTAAAAGTGTCTCATCATAATTTTCACACGCAGCAGCAGCAAAATTTCCACCTGCAGCAGCAGCACCTCTCTACCTATTACTCCTGCTGCTGCTGCTGCTGCTGCTGCTGCTGCTGCTGCTGCTGCTG
>NW_013572276.1:4189-4372 GCF_000499745.2 Eimeria mitis
CTTTTCGCAAATTGTTTGCCGAAGTGCGCAAATATTTCGGGCACAAAAAACACCTTCGGCCGAACGCGGGATTGAAGAAACACCTAAACACCAAACAGCAGCAGCAGCAGCAGCAGCAGCAGCAGCAGCAGCAATAGTTGCAGTAGCAGCAGCAGATATACAAGTGCAGCAGTAGCAGCAGCA
>NW_013572277.1:611-1240 GCF_000499745.2 Eimeria mitis
CCTATATATGTACCCTAAACCCTAAACCCTAGATAAGAAAAAAGGGTTTAGGGTTTAGGGTTTAGGGTTTAGGGTTTAGGGTTTAGGGTGAGTGAGAGCAGCATAGAAGCACTACGGCCTTCCTTAGTTGAAAAGGGGGGAGAGTTTGTTTTTATAGGGTTTAGGGTTTAGGGTTTAGGGTTGAGGGTTTAGGGTTTAGGGTTTAGGGTTGCCTGCCTTCATCCTAAACCCTAAACCCTAAACCCTAAACCCTAAACCCTAAAAACCTAAAAAACGAAATAAAGGAAAGCAGACCTTTACTTACTTTCTGCTTTTATCTTCGCTTCTTCTTTCTAGGGTTTAGGGTTTAGGGTTTAGGGTTTAGGGTTTAGGGTTTAGGGTGTATGGATAGCAACAACACTTGATGGTTGTTTGTTGTTATTCTTCTTAGAGAGGGCTGCTGCAATGCGGCTGTCTAGGGTTTAGGGTTTAGGGTTTAGGGTTTAGGGTTTAGGGTTTACGTTTCCTAAACCCTAAACCCTAATGCAGGCCATCGATACTCTAACGATCCCTCTGCAGCGTTGCACTGAGGAATAGGGTTTAGGGTTTAGGGTTTAGGGTTGCGGGGGTAGGGTTTAGGGTTTAGGGTT
>NW_013572277.1:1340-1953 GCF_000499745.2 Eimeria mitis
TTTGAGGGTTTAGGGTTTAGGGTTTAGGGTTGCCTGCCTTCATCCTAAACCCTAAACCCTAAACCCTAAAAACCTAAAAAACGAATTAAAGGAAAGCAGACCTTTATTTACTTTCTGCTTTTATCTTCGCTTCTTCTTTCTAGGGTTTAGGGTTTAGGGTTTAGGGTTTAGGGTGTATGGATAGCAACAACACTTGATGGTTGTTTGTTGTTATTCTTCTTAGAGAGGGCTAGGGTTTAGGGTTTAGGGTTTAGGGTTTAGGGTTTACGTTTCCTAAACCCTAAACCCTAATGCATGCCATCGATACTCTAACGATCCCTCTGCAGGGTTGCACTGAGGAATAGGGTTTAGGGTTTAGGGTTTAGGGTTGCGGGGGTAGGGTTTAGGGTTTAGGGTTTAGGGCTGGGGGGCTAGGGTTTAGGGTTGGGGGGCTAGGGTTTAGGGTTTAGGGTTATTATAATAAAATTATTATTTATTATAATAAATGATGAGGATATATTATAATTACTTTATTAGGGTTTAGGGTTTAGGGTTTAGGGTTTTAGGGTTTACTATTTATTATAATAACAATAACTACTATCACTACCCCTAAACCCTAAACCCTAAACCCTAA
>NW_013572277.1:2053-2211 GCF_000499745.2 Eimeria mitis
GTTTAGGGTTTAGGGTTTAGGGTTTACTATGGTTATGGTGTGGTGTTAATACACCTGAAAATATTATATTTATTTTGTGTCTCATGTTTTTAGGGTTTAGGGTTTAGGGTTTAGAGTCTAGGGTTTAGGGTTTAGGGTTTAGGGTTTAGGGTTTAGGG
>NW_013572277.1:2311-2433 GCF_000499745.2 Eimeria mitis
CAATGCATCAACAGCAACTCTCCCTTTAGCTGTTTAGGGTTTAGGGTTTAGGGTTTAGGGTTTAGGGTTTAGGGTTTACTATGGTTATGGTGTGGTGTTAATACACCTGAAAATATTATATT
>NW_013572277.1:2533-2699 GCF_000499745.2 Eimeria mitis
TCGAGTTAGCTTAACCCCCCATATAGAGAAGGAACAGAGAAAACCCTAAAAAAATAAAAAAGTTTTTTATATTAATTTATTTTTCAGTTTATAACAACAAAAAAAAGAAGAAAAAGAAATTTATATATCTAGGGTTTAGGGTTTAGGGTTTAGGGTTTAGGGTTTA
>NW_013572277.1:2799-3243 GCF_000499745.2 Eimeria mitis
TGTCGAGTTAGCTTATCCCCCCATAGAGAAAACCCTAAAAAAATAAAAAAGTTTTTTATATTAATTTATTTTTTCGTTTATAACAACAAAAAAAAGAAGAAAAAGAAATTTATATATATAGGGTTTAGGGTTTAGGGTTTAGGGTTTAGGGTTTAGGGTTTAGGGTTACAGCAGCAGCAGCAGCAGCAGCTGCTGCTGCTGCTGCTGCTTTGTTGCTGCTGATGAATATAAGTAAAAACAAAAGATATAAACAAAAAAATAATAAAATAAAATAAAAAAAATAAAAAAATAATTAATTTATTAATATAACAACAAAAATAATAGAGTTTCTTCTCCCTAACCTATAAACATAGCGCAGCTGCGCTGCTGCTGCTGCTGCTGCTGCTGCTGCTGCTGCTGCTGCTGCTGTCGCCTGCCCTTTCTTCTATAGACAAAGATATAAAT
>NW_013572277.1:3458-3628 GCF_000499745.2 Eimeria mitis
ATAAAATAAAATAAATAAATATTTATTTATTTATTTATTTTTTATTTATTTTTATTTATTTATTTATTTTATTCTGTGTGTTTCTTTTTTTTTTGTTTTTTTTATATAACATCTTTCTCGCCCCCGTACCAGTGGTTACCTAACAAAGAAACAAAAAAAAAAAAAAAAAA
>NW_013572277.1:4860-5164 GCF_000499745.2 Eimeria mitis
TATCATACCGGGATTTTTTGGTGCAGCAGTTTAGTAGTTGCTGCTGTCTCCTTTCTTTCTTTCTTTCTTTCTTTTTTATTTATTTATTTATTTATTTATTCTTTCTCTCTTTATCTCTTTTTTTTTCTTTTTTTTCTTTTTTTTTCTTTTTTTTCTCTTTCTCTCTGCTTTATTATTAAAGTAGCAACAGCCCTCAAGGAGACAGCAGCTATTCTTTTTTTTCTTTTCTTTCTGTTTCTTTTTCTTTTTCTTTTTCTCTTTGTTTCTTTTTCTTTTTTTTTTTTTTTTTTTATAATATCTTTCT
>NW_013572277.1:5188-5556 GCF_000499745.2 Eimeria mitis
CCTTCTGTCTCCTCCTCGACATGGGGGGGTACAGGGGGACGCGCCCCGCGCGTCCTTGGTGTCTCTCTTTGTTGGTATCTGTCTCCTTTTTCTGTATTTCTTTTATCTCTATAGCAGCAGCAGCAGCAGCAGCAGCAGCAACAGAAGCAGCAGCAGCAGCAACAGAAGCAGCAGCAGCAACAGCAGCAGCAGCAGCAGCAGCAGCAGAAGGAGAATCATATTCAGGTGTATTACCACCATCTGCTGCTGCTACAGAACACACCTCCCCCTTCACAACCATCACCAACACCAACACCACCACCACCACCCCCACCACCCCCACCACCCCCACCAGCAGCAGCAGCAGCAGCAGCAGCAGCAGCAGCAGC
>NW_013572277.1:5571-5966 GCF_000499745.2 Eimeria mitis
GCAGGAGTTTATCTTTGTATCCTTACTCGCGGCGTCTGGCGCCGCAGGAGTGTAAAACATATGTATATACAGACCCCACAAAAGAACCAACAGAAATAGTAGATAGAGGGAGCTGCCCCACAGGGGGGGGGAGAAGAGCGTTCCTGCTGGATACGTCTTATCAGGGATCGGGATCGGTGTTGGGATCGAGTGTGGGGTCGAGTGTGGGGTTGGGATCGCCTACATTGTTAGAGGTGTCTCCTGTCCCCACACAGGAATATGTATGCAGGCCGAGGAGACAGTGTAATATAATAGTAAATGGTTTCGGGTTAAGAGAACAAGATAAACTTATATTAATAAAGGGGAGAGAGCAATGCCCCCCCCCCCCAAGCAGCAGCAGCAGCAGGAGTGCTGCT
>NW_013572278.1:1095-1505 GCF_000499745.2 Eimeria mitis
GTGCTGCTGCTGCTGCTGCCGCTAGTGTGGAGCTGCAGCAGCGGCTGCAGCAGCCGCAGCAGCAGCCGCTGCAGCAGCCGCAACAGCAGCCGCTGCAGCAGATGCTGCAGCAGATGCTGCAGCAGATGCTGCAGCAGATGCTGCAGCAGCTGAGCAGCCTCTCTCGTGTGGTGTACGTACACCTGAGCTGTGCATACACCCGAGCTGAACCTGCAGTGTATGTGCTGCATGCAGACGCGTTGAAGCATGCTCTTGCTACCTCGCCTTCCTCCCTCATTGCTGGATAGCCAGCTAGCTAGCTAGCTAGCTAGATAGATAGATAGATAGATAGCTAGCTAGCTAGATGGCTAGCTGTGTGGTTCTGTGTGGGGTCGGCTAGCTGGCTTGTCGTCAGCTAGACACCCAGCTAG
>NW_013572278.1:2694-4739 GCF_000499745.2 Eimeria mitis
GGATAAACAAAACAAAACAAAACAAAAAAACAAAAAAAATAAAATAAAAAAGTAAAATAAAAAATACCTATTGAAGGGGTCTGAGGGTTCCGACATGAGGTGCCTCTCTATATGTCTCCTATCCACAACAACTCTGCTCGACGGCAGCAGCACGGGGTCCTTCATCACCTCAGCCATTATAGGGTCCAGAAACTCAGCCTGCAGCAGCAGCAGCAGCAGCAGCAGCAGCAGCAGCAGCAGCAAGGGGAGCAGCAGCAGCAGCAGCAGCAAAGGGAGCAGCAGCAGCAGCAGCAGCAGCAGCAGCAGCAGCAAAGGGAGCAGAAGCAGCAGCAGCAGCAGCAAGGGGAGCAGCAGCAAGGGGAGCAGCAAAGGGAGCAGCAGCAGCAGCAGCAGCAGCAGGAGCAGCAGCAGCAGCACAGGCAGCAGAAACGGGAAAGGTAGAGAACTGTTGCAACAGCAAAGGGAGCAGCAACACCATCACCAGCAGCAGCAGCAGCAGCACCATCACCATCACCATCACCACCATCACCATCACCATCACCACCATCACCACCCTCACCCTCACCAGCAGCAGCAGCACCATCACCATCAGCAGCAGCAGCAGCAGCAGCAGCAGCAGCAGGAGCAGCAGCAGCAGCAGCAGCAGCAGCATAATATCTTACGGGTACATCATCGAGGTCGATTTCTTTTTCTGCTTTTTCTTCGTCGGCGAGTCTCTTCACTAACGAATGAAACTCCTCCAGCAACGCAGACGCCATCAACCCCTCACGCCGGGCTATGCGGCACTGCAGCAGCAGCAGCAGCAGCAGCAGCAGCAGCAGCAGCAGCAGCAACAGCAGCAGCAGCAGAAGCAGCAGCAGAGGGAGCAGCAGCAGAAAGAAGAAGAAGTTCAGTACAAGCAAAATTACAGCTGCAAAGGAATTCATGTGTATCTCCATCTGCTGCTGCTGCTGCTGCTGCTGCTGTTCCTGCTGCTGCTGCTGCTGCTGCTGCTGCTGCTTACTGCTTTTGCGATGTTTGCGTGTTTGTAGTATCTGCCGTCTCTCAGGATTTCACTTATTATCATCTCGCCGTTCGTCTTGTCTGCTTGCACTGCAGCAGCAGCAGCAGCAGCAGCAGCAGCAGCAGCAGCAGCAGCAGCAGCAGCAGCAGCAGCAGCANGCAGCAGCAGCAGCAGCAGCAGCAGCAACAGCAGCAGCAGCAGCAGCAACAGCAGCAGCAGCAGCAGCAGTACAACAGGAGGGAAGAATATCTGCTTGATACGAATAACGATTAGGAGGGGGGCAGGTGCTGCTGCAGCAGCGTCTGAACCCCCAAACCCTAAACCCTAAACCCTAAACCCTAAACCCTAGCCCCTAAGCCATAGCTACATAACCAACACTCCAAGTAAACCCTAAACCCTAAACCCTAAACCCTAAACTCTGAGCCATAGCTACAGAACCAACACTCCTAGTAAACCCTAAACCCTAAACCCCAAACCCTAAACCCTAAACCCTAAACCCTAAACCCTAAACCCTAAGTGTCATACAGAGGTAGACGAAGGCCTCTAGGACGGTGGAGAGCCAAACCTTCGGTCTGAAGCTGTACGTCTCCATAGAGTTCACCTGCACACACACAGGCTCTAGGGTTTAGGGTTTAGGGTTTAGGGTTTAGGGTTTGGGGTTTGGGGATGGATGGTTGCTTGGCCGGATAGCTGGCTAGCTGGCTAGCTGGCTAGCTGGCTAGCTGGCTAGCTAGCCAGTTGGTTTGGTGGCTAGCTGGCTAGCTGTCTAGCTAGCTAGCTCTTTAGCTAGCTAACTAGCTAGCTAGCTAGCTAGCTATTTGGTTATGTAGCTATATCGACAGCTAGCTAGCTATCTGGTTATACGACTACATGGCTAGCTAGCTATCCATTTGTTTAGCTAGTTATATGGCTAGCCAGCTAGCTATTTGTATAGCTATCTAGCTACTTGTATAGCTAGCTAGCTAGCTATTTGTACAGCTAGCTAGCTAGCTAGCTAGCTAGCTAGCCAGCTAGTTAGCTAGCTGGCTAGCTAGCTAGCTGG
>NW_013572278.1:4839-5514 GCF_000499745.2 Eimeria mitis
GCTATCTAGCTACTTGTATAGCTAGCTAGCTAGCTATTTGTACAGCTAGCTAGCTAGCTAGCTAGCTAGCCAGCTAGTTAGCTAGCTAGCTAGCTAGCTAGCTATGTGTATATTACCTTGAGTTGCAGACACCTGGGCCCAACAAGATGATCCAAGCAGCAGTCTAGGGTGGTGACGGCCTGGGGGAGAACGCTGCTGCTGCTGCTGATGATGCTGCCGCAGTAGTGAGATAATAAATTAAATAAAGTGCATGCGCTCAGCCCCAAAGCACACAAATCCTTCGCCGTAGACTGCAACCGAGACCAGGGCTCACGCTCCAGGGGAGAACGGCCCTCTAGAGAGCTTGCTACTGAAACAGAAACAACATATATTTATTATTTATTTATTTTTTTATTTTATTTAGTTTTTTCTCTATCTATTGATGTATCTATGTATATATATATATATAATATAGAGAAAAGAGGAGACAAAGGCTCACGCTCCAGGGGAGAACGGCCCTCTAGAGAGCTTGCTACTGAAACAGAAACAACAAATATAATTATTTTATTTATTTATTTATTTATTTATTTATTTGTTTATTTATTTATTTATTTATTTCTCTATCTATTGATATATATATATATATATATATATATATATATATATATATATATATATATATATATATATATATAT
>NW_013572279.1:0-2306 GCF_000499745.2 Eimeria mitis
TATCCACTGCCAAAGCGCAAAATATGGCGTTTTTCTGTATTTTATATGAATTACATGGCAATTCCAAGCACTGCATCTGCTAGCCTTGTTGTATTGTTGTATTGCTGGGGGGTGATGGCCTCTGAATTGGGTATTCTCGTATCGTGTCTTGGAAGTTACCACAGACGGATTCACTTGGCCGTAGTAGGTTGCCTGCACGCAGATGAAACTGTTCCACAAGTGTCTACAGAGATGATGTATGCAACTTGGTTGTGCTTGCGTATGAGGCTGTTTTGCATCAGTGGTTGCAGCGAGGTGCGCGGTGTATCGAGAGCGTTCGCTTGTCCGTTATTCTCCGAGGACAGTCACGAGCTGCACGAGAACCAAAAAGCTTAAGATGAAACATTCCAAAGAGCATGTGAGCTCCTCTCCAGTCACCCGGCAACCTGGGACGGGCGGCCCACCAGCGTGTTGGAGAGAGACACGAGTTGCACCGATCATTGTTACAACTCATCACGGCTTTAGAGCAACCCATATGTGCACTTCGAAGGGCGCTTTGGCTCAAATGATTCTTCAGCGGTGATGTGCGCCGCTCCTTCTACCTATGGCTACCTCGCAGCCACAGCTGATGAGACTTAGCTGTTTGTAGAACTTGCATTTGAACTTCCACCTAAGGATGTACTGAACCACGTTTCAAGTCTGTTTCAGGCCTACACTTTCCTGCTTGCTAGTACTGTATTTTCGCCGTGGCTTGAAATTTGGCAGAAGAATGGTATTATCAACACATGCATGTTCTGGAGAGCGCCTCGGCGGGCTGTGGATCTGGCCACGTTAGCGGGCCTCAAACATGCTGTTGTAGCCTAGCGCACCAGCAGCAGCAAAACATCGCAAAAAGTGCATCATCTCCGCATTGGTTTCTCCTACTCTTAGTTACTTTACGGTGATCCCGAACCGAACCCATCTGTAACTTGTCCGTCGCCTTGTGAACCGGTTGTTTCCGTGGGCTGCTCGCTTACAGGACCTGGCCTCACCACACGAAGTCTTGCGCTGTTTGGAGGAGCGATGTACGGGGCATACGCAGCAGGGTCAGGCAGAACCCAGTGTAAGTATCGGTGTCTGCGTGCATGTTGGTTGCTGAAAGCTAGATGAGTATTGAACAGTCTTCTACGGTAATTGAGAATGCATCCAAATGTGGCTGAATTGTACTTGCATGTGGACCTGCCTTGCGGCAGGAATCGGAACAGGAATTGCCGCAACTTTCGAAGGGCGGCGCCTTGATCCGCCAGCCCCTCTGCTTGCATGGAGGCAGGATGAGATGTCTGTGGCATTTTTCACTACGGTTTTACTTCATCTCCAAACGATATGCAGCGGCCTTAGGCTGAGAATTCTCGATGCATTGTTCTTCATGTGGCCTAGAAGGGGTGTGTAGACTTGAAAATCAAGAGAGTCGCTCAATTCTTCCACTTCACACGATAGAGTCGCTGTCTCTCCAGATCCCTTGGAGGCTAGACGGCGCATCAGCTACCTCGAACGAAAGTGACGTGTCGCAATGCTGTTTTAGTAGTGCCATTCTCTTCGCAATGCTGGCGTAGAACTGCAACGTTCACTTATAAATTAGCATAAATTAGTGTAGGATATTCTTCCGCGCATTCAATCTAGAGACAAAGCTTTGCTGGGTCAACCAAGCATTCGAGATAGCGCGAGTGCTGAGCTGCCAAGTTTGAAAGCGAAACCACCGGAAGTGCTGAAAAGGAGAAACCGGAAAACAAGCGATTATGAGACAATTGTGAAAGCTTCGCAGTAGCCAGTGCCGGAACCTACGTAGCTGATTATCCCAGGACTATCGGCGAGCGACTGCGAGCGTAACGCCCCAAGTGCCAAGCGCTAGATCCTACAGAGCAGGTTGTCATCGTTGTTTCTTTTCCTTTCTGCCCAAATATCAGATTCGAAGCAACGTGTGATACTCATACACAACCGCAGACAACGCAAGAAGTAGTACACTATGCATATGCTCTACCCAGCATGGCAGATATTTCTTCATCAGTTTATGAACTCGCCTAAGGGAAAGCAAGCAACCTGGTTACCCTAATCCCTGGCTGGAGCGAGGAAGCCAAGCGCGACCTCAAGGAGCATACGAGGCCGTAGAGCTTCTTTAGGCTTGACCCACTAATCTAACCAAGCTACATAAGGCTCCTCACCGCATGTGCGCTTAGGCCGAGCTCTTATACAGGCGTGCCAGTGGGAGCATGGAAGTGGCCTCACGGTGAATGCAACTCGGACCAAAGCAACTCTGCCACTACCGACCGACAACGGACTTCCAGAAATGT
>NW_013572279.1:2519-4604 GCF_000499745.2 Eimeria mitis
TAACTCGCACAAAAGACCCCCGGTAGGGGCTCTCTCGTGGTGACAAAGTAACACCACGTGCAGACTCTTCGGCCTGAAGGCACTCAACTAACTTCGTTCCAACCATAAATTCCACCTTTATGTGTCAAAAAGCCTAAAAACTGCAATGCATGGAAGGGAAGCATTTCGCACGGTAAATGAGAAGACACCCAAAGAAGGGACCTGAAACAAATGATCGGGTATGCATACGACGCCTACAGCGCAATTCAAAGAACGAAATCCCCCGAATCGTCAGGTATACTGTCGTAGCATCGCAGACAGCGGAGAACCACGAAGGGAACAGTAGGCTGCAGATTCGTCCACGATGCATGGCATTTATGTTCGCTCTAGAAAACTGAGCGGCTTTGCTGGCGTGCAAGTCGAATATAGTCCTCAATACCTTAATCATCGGCATTTGCCCTAACCAGAAACGTGAAGCTTCGTACCTGAGGAAAGGCAAAAATCAGCAAAAGACCTGCATGTATAATTCCTTGTGCGAGCTAATACACGTGCGGCGACAACGGGTTCTCTATACGGTGCCTGAATTCTCAAAAAACGTTGGAGTATAATGCGGTCGCTTCGAGCCTACCGTAGACCTCGAACATAACGCTGCCCTTGGAAGGCGAGCCTTCTGGCTTTGGCAACTCGAAAAATAACCGAGTTGTTTCCCCTTCTGCTACTGCAGCCACACCGCAACATATATGCAAGCCCATTCATTCCCACTAGGTTTCATCGTTGTAAAGTGGCATACGCGCGAGCTGCCATTCCGCAGCTGCACACAGCCTAAGAAAATACTACGAGGAGAGTCGCCACAGAGCTAAATCATCTGTTACTAGGACTCCATCGTTGTTAAATGGCATACGCAGGAGCTCCCAATCAGCAGGTGCACACAGCCTAAGAGACTACTACAAGGAGAGTCGCCACAGAGCTAAATCATCTGTTTGACGGTTTCTGTGAAGCGCCCACTGCCTGTCTCTTCGGCTTCAGCCAGCACCTGCACGAGCATCTCTTCGAGTAAACAAACTCCATCGCGTGCAAACTGCGCGCAGGCAAGTGAACTGTAACAATGCAGTGTTATGCGGCATGGTGGCACGAACATGCGCTCTCCAGGTACACGCGTAGCTGCAGGTTGGGCGAGGGGCTGCTTAACTGACATGGCGCCACTGTACACCGGGCCAAGAAGGACGAAATATGTTGACAAGTTCTCCTACCAGACCTCCATTACTGAAGTTCTGCACGCAGACGAACGCACCATCATTGTTACGGACGGGAATACGTGCCTGCTCGTGTTTCTAACTGTAAACCAGATTTGGGCAGGAAAGCACTAGTGAAGAGCGTTACGACTCAAGTAACTCACAAGTTCTTGAATGCGTATGTGAAAAGCTATTCCACCAGAGTGATTCTTTAACGAAGAATGGATCTGGAATTTCCCTGCAGGACGTTCAAACAACAAATGAAACGGCAGATGTTCAGGTTGGAAGCATTTACCGCCGGCGGACACATATGTAAAGTACACGAACTGGCGTCAACTGGATGCACGCTCGGGCGCGCCACCGTATTTTTGAAATCTCATTGAAGCATTGGTGCGGCGGCTGCGTTACTGTCGTATGGGCCTTGGTGATTGTCGTAAAGGTTCCTTAGAAGATATTGCAGAGTCTCTAATAATTCTTTCAATCGTGGGTGTTTCTGCAATACGAAGAACAAAGTGGCACCAGCAGTCGCCTGTAAACGGTCAACAGTTGCCCTCCTATCCACCTGACCAGCACGCCTAGATATTAAAATGCGTGCCGTGCGCTATCTGCGTAGGACTACGCTTCGGAATGGTTCTAGCACGGGGAGCTGGGCGCAAATTTATATCCCCACGCATACTCCTTCAAGCCGCGGAAAACCATAAGATCGCTCAACGTGTGCATAATGCGGAGACGCCTGGTTTCCAAGGAGCAGTTCAGTTTGGTGTTCAACTCGGCGCCCTGCAGGAACTTGCTCGTTTCCCTGGCCTGCAATGCCGCCTGGACCAGAAGCAGACGTGGAAGGTCCTGAATCAGGAGCTAATAACATTTCATACTC
>NW_013572279.1:4704-5334 GCF_000499745.2 Eimeria mitis
GCACGTGGATACGATGGCCACCACCGCTTCGGCGAGGGTGACCTTCTCCGCCTTCGGAGACCACTTCCACCCACTCTGCTCCCTTCGCCGCAGGCGGCTTCCCCTTTGTCGGGATCCTGTACATAGTGCAGCAAATACAGTGCGCAGCATGGACATGTCAGATCGCTATAGTAAACAACACAAAATTGCATCTACCAGGCGTAAAACCCAAAGTAGACTTACACCCTGCAGCAAGGGTCGCCGGTCGCCATCATCCCATTCGCCACCACCTGCCGCCAGTACCCTTGCAGAGGCACTCCTGTTGATTGATAGTTCCACTGCGCATTTCATAACAAGGAAAACCAGGGCAGTAGCAAAACCAACCCACAAGGCTGTTCGCCAAGCGGCGTTTTGGCCGAGCAGTCGTCGACTGTATGAATTTCTTTGGACAGCATTTGCGGCCTGCGAAGATGGATCTGGTTGCAAAGCTTCTGCCTTAGAGGCTTTGAAATCAACCGTGCCTCCCTCCATTGCCCCTATATTTGGTAGTCAGGCGCGTGACGCTTCACTGTAACTCTGCCCCGTGTGGCCGAGTACACTGAGCCGCTGCAAGGCAAGCAGAAAGGTGAGCATGTGCTTGAGTTCACCTTC
>NW_013572280.1:327-1011 GCF_000499745.2 Eimeria mitis
ATTTAATTGTTTTTATATTTAATTACACAAACAAGACAGAATCCACGCAGAAGTACTCGCCAGCCACACACAGCAGCAGCTGCTGCAGCAGCAGCAGCAGCAGCAGCAGCAGCAGCAGCAGCAGCAGCAGCGAGGGCTGCAGCCGCAGCCTCTGCTGCAGCAGCTAGCAGGAGGACGATGAGCAGCGTTCCATATAGAAGTTTTTGTTGTATTTTATATTTCTTTTTTTATATTTTTATATTTATTTTCTAAAAAATAATTAAATTGTTTGCATTATATATTCCTAGAAAATAAACACAGATAAGCAGCCCGCATGGAGGCGGCGGTTTCAGTGAGCTGCCTGTACACCCCAGCGGACCCCAATAAATTTGTGTGTTTTTCTTTGTTTTCTCTTTCTTAAAAACTAAAATTTAATTTATTTATTTATTTTTTCTTTCTTTTATACAAAAAAAAAACAAACATTCTCTCACTAGCAGCACACCTGCGCATACAGCCGGCTACGCCGCTGCTTCTCTCCGTCTGCTGCGGCTTGACCCTCATGCACTAAAAAAAAAATAAAAAACAACAAAAATAAAAAAAGAAAAACAAAATAAATATTAATAATATTATTAAAAACAAAAACAGAATATACTCAGCCTCTTACTTAGCCCCCTCTCCTGCTGCTGCTGCTGCTGCTGCTGCTGC
>NW_013572280.1:1111-1330 GCF_000499745.2 Eimeria mitis
GAGAAGTTTTTGTTGTATTTTATATTTCTTTTTTTATATTTTTATATTTATTTTCTTAAAAAAAATTAAATTGTTTGCATTATATATTCATAGAAAATAAACACAGATAAGCAGCCCGCATGGAGGCGGCGGTTTCAGTGAGCTGCCTATACACCCCAGCGGACCCCAATAAATTTGTGTGTTTTTCTTTGTTTTCTCTTTCTTAAAAACTAAAATTTA
>NW_013572280.1:3249-3569 GCF_000499745.2 Eimeria mitis
AGCTGCTGCTGCTGCTGCTCCTCCACCCGCAGGTGTTAGTCCTACTGCTGCTGCACTAAGACAGCGGCAGCAAGCAGCAACAGCAGCAGCAGCAGCAGCAGCAGCAGCAGAAGCAGCAGATGAGGAAGAGGGGGGTCGAGCTGTCTCCCTGAGGCCTTCAAGCAGTCTTGCTGCTTACAGCTGCCACTACACTGCAGCAGCAACAACAGGAGCAGCAAGTGCTGCTGCTGCTGCTGCTGCTGCTGCTGCTGCAGCAGCAGCCCCTATATCTCCCCCTGCAAAGAACCGCCGAGCTAACGTAACAGAGCCGCACAGCAGCA
>NW_013572280.1:3669-4454 GCF_000499745.2 Eimeria mitis
CCCTATATCTCCCCCTGCAAAGAACCGCCGAGCTAACGTAACAGAGCCGCTCAGCAGCAGCAGCAGCAGCAGCAGCAGCAGCAGCAGCAGCAGCGGCAGCAGCAGCAGTTTCACAAGCAGCGACACGAGCCTCTCCCCTACAGCATCATCATCAGCAGCAGAAACAGCAGCAGCAACAGCAGCAGCAGCAGCAGCAGGTGATATATATGATACAGAAGCAGCAGAAGCTGAAGCAGCAGCAGCAGCAAGAGAACTAAAGAAAAGGATTCGCTCATTCAGATCCACGCTGCCCCTCACAGCACTCTGGCTAGGTACTACTGCTGCTGCTGCTGCTGCTGCTGCTGCTGCTGCTGCTGCTGTAGCTGCTGCTGTTGTTGTTCTTGTTGCTGCTGTTTCTGCCGCGGTTTTTGGTGTTGCTGCTGCTGTTTTCGTTGCTGCTGTTGCTGTTGATGTTACCGCCACAACTGCTTCTGTTGCTGCTGCTGCTGCTGCTGCTGCTGCTGTTGCTGCTGCTGCTGCTGCTGCTGTTCTGAACAGCTGCATTGTATTTTGATTTGTGTATTAACGTATCATCCTCATTTCAATCATTTTGTGTCTGCTGCTGCTGCTGCTGCTGCTGCTGCTGCTGCTTCTCCCCCTCCACCTTCTCTGCCTCTCCCTCTCCCCCTGCTGCTGCTGCTGCTGCTGCTGCTGCTGCTGCTGCTGCTGCTGTTGCTGCTGCAGTTGCTCAGCTAGCGTACGACCTGAGTCTGACGGGTCTGAGCCTGACGTCTAACTCAGTGCTG
>NW_013572280.1:4554-4704 GCF_000499745.2 Eimeria mitis
TAGCTGCTGCTGTTTTTGCTTTTGTTGCTGCTGTTCTTGGTGTTTCTGCCGCTGTTTTTGGTGTTGCTGCTGCTGTTTTTGTTGCTGCTGTTGCTGTTGATGTTACCGCCACAACTGCTTCTGTTGCTGCTGCTGCTGCTGCTGCTGCTG
>NW_013572280.1:4804-5313 GCF_000499745.2 Eimeria mitis
CCTCCTGCTGCTCCTGCTGCTGCTGCTGCTGCTGCTGCGGGGGGTGCTGCTGCTGCGGGGGGTGCTGCTGCTGCTGCGGGGGGTGCTGCTGCGGGAGGTGCTGCTGGAGTTGATGCGAAGATGCTGTATACTCTGGCAGAAGAAAGCGCTGCTGCTGCTGCTGCTGTAGGTCAGCTGCAGCAGCAAACAACGACCCTGCAACTCCCTCTCCTCTCAGCAGAAGGCGGGGGTGCAGCAACAACAGCAGCAGCAGCAGCAACAGAAGCAACAGAAGCAGCAGCAGCAGCAGCAGCAGCAACAGCAGCAGCAGCAGCAATCAACAGGTTGGGAGACTCTTCTGCTGCACAGGATGGGGGGGGGCCTCCCCCGGACCTGGCGCAGTGGAGGCCTTCCCCTGCTGCTGCTGCTGCAGCAGCAGCAGCAGCAGCAGCAGCAGCGCACGAACCAACCCCATCAACAGCAGCAGCAGCAGCAGCAGCAGCAGAAGCAGCAGGAGGATCTACTGCAGC
>NW_013572281.1:2235-2752 GCF_000499745.2 Eimeria mitis
AGCCCCCAGTAACACAGTTAGGGTTTAGGGTTTAGGGTTTAGGGTTTAGGGTTTAGGGTTTAGTGATGCTTGTCTTCTTGCTTTTCCATAATTTTTTCCGTTTCTTTTGATCCCTTTATTTCATCTTTTAGGGTTTAGGGTTTAGGGTTTAGGGTTTAGGGTTTAGGGTTTAGGGTTTAGGGTTTAGCCGTTGCCTTCGGGCTCTCGGCGCCATTCGGGGGGCTCCTCTCTTCATTGTAAGCGCAGCAGCAGCAGCAGCAGCAGCAGCAGCAGCTGAAGCAGCAGCAGCAGCAGCAGCAGCAGCAGCAGGGTGTACAGGCTGCTAGGCTAGGGCGCGCAGCTGCTGCCGGTGGCTGCAGCGGCAACTGCCGCACCAGCAGCAGCAGCAGCAGCAGCAGCAGTATAGCTGCAGCAGCAGCAGCAGCAGTAGCAGCAACAGCTGCAGCAGCAGCAGCAGCAGCAGCAGCAGTATAGCTGCAGCAGCAGCAGCCACAGCTGTATCAGCAACAGCTGCAGC
>NW_013572281.1:5547-5692 GCF_000499745.2 Eimeria mitis
AGGGTTTAGGGTTTAGGGTTTAGAGTCTGATGTATTGCTGCTTGAACTACGGGCCGTGAGGATTCCTCTTTTCTCGCTGCTGCTGCTGTTGCTGCTGTTGCTGCTGCTGCTGCTGCTGTTGCTGCTGCTGCTGCTGCTGCTGCTG
>NW_013572282.1:0-798 GCF_000499745.2 Eimeria mitis
GCACACTAGCTGGGTACGCCAAGACGAACGGGGCTGGCTGTCCACCTGTTGATGGAGCCACTTCGTATATGATTAATGAGTGTTGCCAATGCCGTGATTAGTAGTAGAGATAGGAACCACGAGCCACTCCAGAGAGGGCAACCTGACCAACCTACCGACTACAAAGCGGTACAACCAAAGCGTTTGCGCTCCTCTGCGTAGGTTACGGGCAGTTTTTCAGCACGGCGTCCTGCTCCGCAGGCCGTGCAATATTCGGCACTCACGAAGGCGTCACCCTGCAGCGGCATCTAATCATTAGGTCGTGTTCTCACAGGCGCATTGGTTAGAGCTTTCGGCTGCAAACCGAGAAGTCGCTGGTTCGTTCCCACAGACGAAAAATATTAAAAAAAATTAAATATATTAGTAAGTAGTATTAAAGCAAATAAAATGTATGTAATTGTTCCATATACAAATTCATATTGATGAAACCATAGAAGCAGAGGTTGTACCAGCTCCTCTGAAAGTATAATTGAAAAGTAATGAAAAAATACTAATATTGCACCAGCTAATACATGTGAGAAGTGTACTCCTGCAATTCATAGTAAGTAAGTACCTAGGAGTCCATCATTTATATAGATTACTATGCCCCAGTACTTACAAACTTGTATACTAGTAAGGAACTTTCGGCTGTTAACCGAAAAGTCTTTGGTTCGACCCCAGCCTGTGGAGTTTTACGAAAGGTACATATACGCGGAGAAACAGGCTTACTGCCTGTACGCAAAAGGAGCATTATTAGCAGCGCGCCAGCCGAACTGGAAA
>NW_013572282.1:1020-1974 GCF_000499745.2 Eimeria mitis
ATAAGCCTTGACGCTACTACACAGACCCAACGGCCCCTAAAGAGAAACGGCAGTGCAAAACTTTCGTGAAATGCGGTTCCATCGATTGTGTAGCCTGCACAGAATTTGCGTGGCCGTCCGTGAATGTGTTGCGCCACGTTCACCATTATGGCTATGATTAGGCGGGGGAATCCTTACTCTCTTTTGGTGCAGCCACTTTTCTCCAGTGCTCTTCATTCAAGATGAAGACCCAACGCAATCGCAATCAACCGACCTGGAGACTTGACCGGTGTTCCCCAACACTTTCTGCGCACACTGGAAGAATTGGTTGACGACGCGACTGATCCCTTCGGAGGGCCACATCCCGATGCGCAGCATCTAGTCCACGTCAATTTCAGCGATTGCGTTGTTAAATCCAACGTTCTTAAGCAACCCCTCGAGAAACGAAAATTTCGCATCCGCTCAAGATAAATGCTGATCAACGCGAATCACACAACTGGAGATACAAATGCGCACGCAAAATACTCAGGTCCCATATGATCCGACTAATACAAAAGAATACGCATCAATGGGAAAGAGTGCATACTTGGACGCTTACTAGTTTAGCTATCATGTGTGAGAAACCCAACTCACTCTCTGCAAAATGAAAAAAGCTATTTTTCAGGCCCTCCTCATAAAGCGGAGATTTCTAGTACATCCTCTTTTGAATTGCAAGCTTCCAGTGAATGAATAAACCACCCCGGTAAATCTTCGTAGCACACGACTGAAATCGTTCCGTTGGAAAACGACTGCAGCATGCAACGGCGTTCGGCACCCACTAAGACATTATAAACGCTGTTTTCTGGGATCATGCGTTCGTGAGGAAAACAACATACTGCCTTACAACGTAAAGGACATTATTAGCGAATCTCCAGCGGCGATGAACCTGTGCTGTGAAGCAGGCAAACACACCGTTCAGACATGCAGCAGCGCTTT
>NW_013572282.1:2074-4934 GCF_000499745.2 Eimeria mitis
AATCATGCGTTCGTGAGGAAAACAACATACTGCCTTACAACGTAAAGGACATTATTAGCAAATCTCCAGCGGCGATGAACCTGTGCTGTGAAGCAGGCAAACACACCGTTCAGACATGCAGCAGCGCTTTGGACGGCGTCGATGGCCTTCCCCAGTCACAGAACGCAACATGGACCACGAACGGCAGCATCAAGAAGGTCTGCAGTATCCTTGATCTACAGCACTGCGCTCTGGCACCATTAAAGGTATTAACGAAGTTCCAGCTTTTCGAAGCGGTTCAGCAACTAACGACAATACCATAGCTTCTACAAAGCACCATCCAATACCTCAAAGAGGCACAACCTGCCACAGAGCTCTACAACGCAGATCCGCAGACTCACAAAGGTCAACGGGACTTCACAATTTGTCTTTGAACGTGTTTACATACAGCGAATTTGTGGCGTTAGCTGAATTTTCGCGCGCCTCCATTTATGCGTCGCGTCACATTCACCGCTATGGCTGTGATTTTCAGAAGATATATTTACTTTCTTTCGGTGCACCCGCCATTCTCCACAGCTATTCATTCACGAATAGCACCTGGCGTAATCGCGGGCAACCATTGTGGAGACCCGGTGGTGAAAAGCTTCATCAGTGATTCCCGACGCTTTCTGAACATACTGGAATAATGGCTTCACGAGGTGACTACCCTTTTTGAAGGGCCACACCCCGATGCACCGCATTCTGTCACATCAGTTCCAGCGTTTTGCTTTTAAAAAAGACGCAAATACGAAAAGCCTAGGAAAACGAAACTGCAGCGTACCCTGGAAGTAACGTCTGATCAATCCAAAGTCATACACACCAGGTGATGCGCACATCCACGCAAAATGCCAACGTCGCATCTGATTCCTGCCTTGCAATAGCCAACTCCATAGATTCATCAGAACGCGTGCGCATTTGAATTCTTACTAGTTTGGCTTTGAAGTTTGGAAAAATCAACTCACTTGCTGGAAACGCAAAGGCCATGTTTCTGGTCTCTCAGATGGCGCGAGCCTGTCCGCTCCATCCGCCGTCTCCAAAAAGTCAGGCATCTGATAGATCCGACCCCCAGGTAAATTGTTCTCGCATGCGATNCAATTCCACATTCAAAGACAAACGAGCTCGTTCACAGCAAATAAACAGGCGAAGGGGCTCGTGCACAGATACTTCGTAAGGGCCAGGATGCTCGAAAAGACTGTCAAAGATGCGTAGTCAGAACACTACCGTTAGAAAAACCGGAGCAGTACTCAGACTTCGTGTAGCGCGAAGATGTTTTGTAGCATGCCGCTAAAACCTCACCGCCTGGGGGACGCCGTCAACGCGTAGAGGCTTATTGTTGGAAGTTCACATGCACCCAAGAGACCTCCGACCACAGAAGGATGAGCAATATTTCTAGGCCTTGCTAAAATGGAGTGAACTGTTCTATGGTACTGGTTTGATCTTCACCTCAGGACAAACTACACAGTAATAGTTAAGAAAGGACGCAGTGCGTTGCGCCAGTAAGAAGCTGGAGTGTTGCAGCCTATACGATGATGCGGTAACTCGGGGACGTCCAAACGAATTGCATTTCCCCTTATAACAAACAATTTGCTGATAGAATAGCGCTCCACAAGTGTTGGTAGATGCATCTCGGGAGCAGCCANCTTATAACAAACAATTTGCTGATAGAATAGCGCTCCACAAGTGTTGGTAGATGCATCTCGGGAGCAGCCAGGTTCGGCAGAACAAATTCACGAGCGGATCGGCAGTGAGGTGTTCTTATGTTACGTGCAACGACAGAACCTCACGTCCTGAAAGGGTGAAAGCCGCAATTTGTCGCTCGATGGCAATGAAGCGCATGCACCAGGAATAAACGCTGCTTGTGCCAAGATGTTGTACAGTACCGGCCAACGCCAGCATAAGAGAAGCACGCCTTGTTCTGCCACCGAAAAACCGCTTAGAGGCACAGCGAATGCCATTTATTTCAAGGGGACTCAGCTCGGGTTCCTGTCTGACACCCAGCTGACACAAGAGTGCCCAGTATACAATCGGCTACCCCAGTTCTCTACTAAGCGAATTTTTTCAGCAAAAGCGAATGGCCAATCACCGCTCACAATACCAAGCAATAAACGTCAATCTTACTTTTGCGTTGGCCACGATATAAAGGCCATTTTTCAAGCTAGGGAATGTGTGGAGCACAGCTGAGGAAATAGTGCGCCGCAGTAGCTACGGTCCACTCCTTTGGGGAGAAGTCTCATGGGAAAGAGAGTGCAGATTTGACGCCCTTTAGCAAATCCGGAGAGAACATATCGATGGAATGCGGGAGGTAGAACTGCGCACCATTATTCCTCTGTACGAAGTGGCTATACATACGAATGATTGCTCAAATTCGATCCACGTTTCATTAAAATGGTCGCGTTCCCTGGCAATGTTGACGCACGTTCTGAAGTCGCCAGAGCAGGTCTCAAAATTCTGGCAGTCCAGGTGAAAANCCTGGCAATGTTGACGCACGTTCTGAAGTCGCCAGAGCAGGTCTCAAAATTCTGGCAGTCCAGGTGAAAAAAGCATCAGCACTGCTACACAGATGTGTATATGCAATTCGTAAAAAAATCACGAAACGCGCTTTTTTTATTTCATTAGAAAAAAGATACGGGTAGCCATATACAACAGATGACAAGTGAGTGCTGCATGCGCCTTCTGAGAGGCCTCACTGTTGCGACGAAAACCACTCAGGAGACGAATAGGACTGTCAGCCACGCAACCATGCCGAATATTGCTCGACACGCCACATCGAGACACTCCACGAGCAAGTGCGATGAACCAGTACTGCCACGACATGGCTAGAACGGACGCAGAGGCTACGCGT
>NW_013572282.1:5150-5331 GCF_000499745.2 Eimeria mitis
GAATTCGTGGTTAGATGCCAACCACAAACGACGTTTGGGATTGTTCAGCAAAACCTGTCGACCCAATCGACATAAGTCCTGGCCCAACCTAAAGCCATGTTTTCAGATAGCTTGTTCTCAGGATACAAAAGCGCACTGCCTAGAAGCCAACGATCTAGCCCTTGCTTTCAAGAGAAATGTC
>NW_013572283.1:0-2545 GCF_000499745.2 Eimeria mitis
TGTGCCAGACTTCGGGAACCCGGCAGAGTCTCCTTCCTTCTGGCACGTAACCAAGTGTGAGTCGTGGTTCCCTTCATATTTATCACATTCCACAAGTCCGTTAAACGTGGACTGCTAGGCGTTCCAGCTACGCACCCAATAGTGGTGGAATAGCTTTTTCGATCAAGCATTAGGCGTTGAGCTAACCCAACCTTGCCAGCTGTGTCGGAAACTTCAGTTGATGAAGCTGCATCATCCATGGGTGAAACAATGAATAACGCCTACGCATTTGTGCCATGCGTAAACCATTCTCAAGAGATCAATACCGAATGACTATACGTCCAGCACATTGTACAAATCGCACCCTGCCCATATTTGCTTCGAAAGCAAGGCCACCGACGCAATCCTCCGAAATCACCAGATGAAGCTACACGCGTGTTATAGAGAACAACCTATAATTTTTTCAGCTACTGTTCCCTTGCTGTGATAGGACATTCACTCGGCGCAGCCGACCTGTCGGAGTAGCGATACAATGTATGAATAGCTCAGCGAGTCTAATATTGCAATCCATAGCTGTTCATCACTTGCGCTTTTGCCTCCAGGCACCGCTGGACATGCCGCTCCATATGATGCCACTTTAGGTCCTATTTAAGGCCTAAAAACACAAATGAGAATTATGGTTATGTTGGTAGGCCTTGCCGCACACCGCCCAGCCCATAACATTTGGCAGCAGGCGTAAAGCCATCGAAAGCGGCCGCACTTGTGGTCATGTTTTTTCTAGCCTAGTCGCGTTCGCAAGGAATGCAAAAATAAGTATGTAACAGACAGTGACAATGGAGGGAAGGCCACAAGTGCCTACAAAACATAGACCCCTTTCATAGAAAGATTAAGCAGCTTCACAGAAATCTCTTGGAAACCAACGATTTTGATTATTCGTCATCTTCGCACGCACGTCCTGTGGCGCAACAAAAGTTCTACACTTTATGTAGGGCCAGTAACTGTACGTGGTCTCCTCAGCGCCGAAGGTATTAATATCACCGTTAGGTTTACCCGCTGACAGTCCCCACGCGGCACGCGCACGCCTTCCTTTATCGTAGGAGAGCCCCCGTCCATCCGCCCCAATGGTTTTTGTTCAACCAAGGAAGTGTTGTGCACTCGCCATGGTGCAATCCAATTTACAGAAAAGTATCACTACAGTACCAGATTATAGAAATCCATCAGTCAACGGTTACCGCGAACCGGCACTTTACCTGCTTTGCAGCCACCGCCATGCGGCTTAATATTGCGCTTGTTTTCACGCCTTGCAGCGTCGACTGACGACTCAACGTGCAATGTTCAAGTCAACTAACGCACGCGTNCTTGTTTTCACGCCTTGCAGCGTCGACTGACGACTCAACGTGCAATGTTCAAGTCAACTAACGCACGCGTACCTGACTACAGTGGCTTGAAACCGCCCCTGACTGACCTGGCAAATCAAGGCACCACAAAAAATGAATTTTCCTGTGTGTTGCGAGTGGCGTTCCATGTCCCAAACCTGGATATTTTGTGTTTAGTGGTGGCCGAGATATCCATCAGCCCATCTACGAGCTTCCTTCCTGCGTCTGACGCTACAGCAGCACGTTCGTAAGGATGGGAAGGCAAGTCGTTCTTGCAAGCGCTCGCTCGAAGTCGTGGAACATTCGAAGGCTCGCAAGCTCTGCCGTGCATCAGCAAAGACAGAGGCACTAGTGGAGTGCTGCCACGCAACCTAATATACCATGGACTAGTAAAATCCGCCTTTTCAGCATTTCAAACTCAGGCGGCATAGACACTGCATATTTAGCAACCTTTCCAATAATTTCCAAATACGCGAACTGCAAATCTCAAAGCAATTATGTATTTCGTGCTCATCCAGAGCTAGTCTAGTTCCAAAGAAATCCGCACGTTTGCTCGCCATGACAAAATAAACAACCTACGCAATTTCAGAAGTTGCAACATTAGGCTGCCTCGCAAGAAAGACTTGCCATGGCACCACCTCAAGGTACAGAAATGTTGCATCTTTGTGTACTACGCATACTTGCTTGACACACCATCAAATAGATACCTGCCATCAGGCCATCAGGCCCTAGCGCCTTCCTGACGTACCATCAGGCCCTAGCGCCTTCCTGACGCCCAACACGGCATCACGACAGCTGCAGCATCGCTATCTGCCTATATATAGAACTGTATAGGCAAACACGGGCGTGCTACAGTCTGTTTAAATCGAAAACCCATCCTTCCAGTTGATTCAGCAGTCAGGGTATCAGCGTTTGCACAGAACCTGGCTCATTCTAAAGCACACATGCCGGCTTGGCAAATAGTTCTCAGTTGAAACATATGCCGTCATTAAATGACCAACCACCGTGAAGGCATAATCTAATCAGGACCGCATGCGTTAGGGACGCGCCTGCTAGGAGCAACTATAAGTCCGAACTTACCACATGAACTCGCATCGACGGACGGAGCAAGAACCTACAGAACGTCTTGCTGCATAGCCAGTCCCTTAGCAACCACATGATACATTCTCATTCCCATCAGCGAATCCTAA